>NC_057810.1:110847662-110869053 GCF_018294505.1 Triticum aestivum
CGCCGGCTCCCGCCGCCGACCGGAGCCCGGATCCGGCCGCCCCCGTCCTCCTCCGGCCAACTCCCTGCTCCGGCGAGCTGCTTTGAGCTACTCCGGCGTGGCTCGATGTCCGTGCCCGGATCCAGATCGGATCTGAGTAAAACTTAGGGTTTACCTCATTTTCCCTCTAAGTCTGCATATTTTCGTGCCAAATTCATCGTGTCATAACTTTGCACCCGTGGCTCCGTTTTGGGCATGTAGCATACCGAATTGTTCGCCTCGACGAGTACATCATTTTATCTCATTGCATCATTTTCATTTGAGCTCATCTTGATGCCTGAAATTCTGTTGGAACAGGGCTATGTGATGTTAGTTTCAGATTCTTATCAGAAGATGCACTTTTGTCATTTTTGCCATGATTGATGTGTGCATCTTATGTACATGAGCCCTACATGTGTTTTGAACCATGCCATGCCATCTTTATATAGGTGCTTACCATGTATTTTTTTGATCAATGTGGTGACTAGCACAAGTATGCAAACTAGGCCTCGTGATGTTGCTGATTTTAGTCCCTGTTCTGCTGTTATTTTGATGCCATGTAAACATGTTGCTACAGAGAGATCCATGCAAATTTTGAGATACTTCAGTAAGGGTTATTTGAACATATGGTTATGCTCTATCCATCCGTGCACCTATTTGCAATTATGGAGTAGTCTAGCATGTCATTTTCGTGCTCTACTTTTGCTACAAAATGTTTCCTAGCAGATTGTTTACATGTTATTCAATTTTGCCAAGGTTGTTGTAGTTGATCCTTGCCTGCTATGAAGTTGTTCTTGCCTTGGTTAGCTTCATAAACATGTATTCTTGCTGATTCTATGCTTATCTTGTCATGCAATGACTTGTGGTGAGTGAATCGAGCTCGCGAAACTTACTGAATCTGTTAACGAAACTAGCTATGTTTACATGGGTGCCATCATATCTTCTGGTCCTTTTTGGCTCATGGTCACTAAGGGACTTTTGTTCTATGCTTTGAGTAGAATCATGCCATTTCTTGTTTTGATATTATAATTTCTTGTAGCATGTTGATAACTTGCTCTGAACATTGCTTCGTGATGCTGTTTATGCCATGTCCTAGCTGATATCTTTTGCACTTTCTCCATGCTTGTTTGAACCTGTTGTGTTGTGATATAGCCATAGCTCAGTGTTTCTCTTTTGTCAAGCATTTCCTTTAGATCACTGCCATATGCTTTGTTCTTATGTTGGGGTGCTGTAGCATAGTTTCTTGTTGCATGCTAAGTAGCATCATGCTGTTAATCGTCGATTTGTGTCATTCTTGTTTTGCTTGCCATTTGCAAACCATGCATCCGTTTCCGGTGATCTTTATATCGATTTCAACCGAAATCATCTCATATTTCCAGAGGCATACTTGGTTTGCCAAGTTGATGCCTTGTTCATCATTTTTCCTTCCGAAGCCCGCATATGCATTGCATTTCACATCTCGCATATCATTACATGTATTGCGTCATGTTGCTTGTGCATTGCACCCTGATTTATTGGGGTTCCTTTGCTTGTGTTCTTGCTTTGAATAGAGCCGGGAGACGAGTACGTGCTCGAGGAACCTGTTGAGTACACTAATGAGCATCAAGCCTTTGACAACTCTGAGAACCTTGCAGGCAAGATGACCGTACCTTCGATATCACTTCTATCTTTGCTTTGCTAGTTGCTCGCTCTATCGCTATGTTAGCTCTACCTGCCACTGTTTATCATGCCTCCCTATTGCCATGTCAAACCTCTAACCATCATATCCTAGCAAGCCGTTGTTTGGCTATGTCACCGCTTTTGCTCAGCCCCTCTTATAGCGTTGCTAGTTGCAGGTGAAGATGAAGTTTGTTCCTGGTCGGAACATGGATATTTTGGGATATCACATTATCTCATGTTTAATAAATGCACCTTATATACTTGGTAAAGGGTGGAAGGCTCGGCCTTATGCCTGGTGACTTGTTCCACTCTTGCCGCCCTAGTTTCTGTCATACCGGTGTTATGTTTCTTGATTTTGCATTCCTTACACGGTTGGGTGATTTGTGGGACCCCCTTGATAGTTCGCTTTCAATAAAACTCCTCCAGAGGCCCAACCTTGGTTTTACCATTTGCCACCTAAGCCTTTTTCCCTTGGGTTTTCGCGAGCCCGATGGTCATCTTTATTTTTAACCCCCCCGGGCCAGTGCTCCTTCGAGTGTTGGTCCAACCTGTCAGCCACCGGTGGCCACCAGGGGCAACTCTGGGCTGGCCTATCGGAAGTTTGGACAATCCGGTGTGCCCTGAGAACGAGATATGCGCAGCTCCTATCGGGATTTGTCGACACATTTGGGTGGCTTTGCTGGTCTTGTTTTACCATTGTCGAAATGTCTTGCGAACCGGGATTCCGAGGCTGATCGAGTCTTCCCGGGAGAAGGTAAATCCTTTGTTGACCGTGAGAGCTCGTGATGGGCTAAGTTGGGACACCCCTGCAGGGTGTATTATCTTTCGAAAGCCATGCCCGCGGTTATGAGGAAGATGGGAATTTGTTAATGTCCGGTTGTAGATAACTTGACACTTGACTTCATTAAAATGCATCAACCGTGTGTGTAGCCGTGATGGTCTGTTCTCGGCGGAGTATGGGAAGTGAACATGGTTTGAGTTATGCTTGACGTAAGTAGTTTCAGGATCACTTATTGATCACTTCTAGCTTCTCGAACAATGCGTTGCTTCTCTTCTTGCTCTCACTTGCGTATGTTAGCCACCATATATGCTTAGTGCTTGCTGCAGCTCCACCATATTACCCCTTTTTCTACCTATGAGCTTAAATAGTCTTGATCTCGCGGGTGTGAGATTGCTGAGTCCTCGTGACTCACAGATTCTACCAAAACAGATGCAGGTGCTGAGGATACCATCGCAGATGGCGCAATCGAGCTCAAGTGGGAGTTCGACAAGGACCTTGGCCGTTACTATGTATCATTTCCAGATGATCAGTAGTGGAGCCCAGTCGGGATGATAGGGGATCTAGCATTTGGTTTTGTCTTCTTTTCATTTGGATTTGACCGTAGCCAGTCTATGAGTGTATTTTGAATGATGTATGATCTTAATTATGTATTGTGTAAAGTGGCGATTGTAAGCCAACTCTCTTATACCATTCTTGTTCATTACATGGGATTGTGTGAAGATGACCCTTCTTGCGACAAAACCACCATGCGGTTATGCCTCTCAGTCGTGCTTCGACACGTGGGAGATATAGCCGCATCGTGGGTGTTACAAGTTGGTAATCAGAGCCATCCCCGACTTAGGAGCCCCCTGCTTGATTGTTTGCTGGCGTTGTTGAGTCTAGAACAAAAATGTCTTAAGTCTTAGGATTATATATATCGGAGAGTAGGATTCTTTTTACTCCTCAGTCCCTTCGGCGTTCGGGTGAGGTCTCCTGACGTAGATGTTTTGACTTTCCTCTCCTCAAATTTCACTAAAAAAAATTAGGATCACGCGGGTATCTTGGAGTCATTCCGATGGTTTTGTGACGAGAACATTGTTCTTGGTGCCTCATGTCTATTATGTGGCTTTGACCCGGGGAGTTGAGATCCGAGGTGTTGTCGTCACAATTTTATCGTTGCAGTTCTAGAATACCTGAGTTTTGTCGACATCAAAAATCTCTTTTATGCAGTTGTTGGTGAGATAACCTCGACGCCACCCAGTACTAGGGCGGGAGTTCGGGAGTATTGCCATAACTCGTATAACGGATGCTTTTCGAAGGTTGAGGTACACGATTTCCGAAGGTTTCTTGGTTATGTGTTGACGGATGGATACAGCTGGATGTAGAAATTGTTAGTTTGGGTGAGATATATTGCTTCCCCTGTAACCCCAACACCTGATTGCATAACCAGAAAGTTTCGGGAGTTTATAGGTGGGATTCAAGTAGCTCTAGCATTTCTTCCCGCAGATATTTGGTTTGTGATTGGGTAATCCTTACCACTTATTTGTTCCAGTTGTACCTTGTTATTTCATTCATCAATATCTTATCAAGTGGCTTCTCACCTTAATGGATGTGTGATGTTAGCTTTGGGAATTCTTTCATTCATCCTTGTTCGAATGTTTATTATGAAGACTATATGTTGCAATTTGTATCCGTTGATTCAACTTATCTATCTGTCTATCAAGATGCTAACGGATGTCACCTTCTTCAGGATGGCTCCGCCAACGCGTCAGAATCCGGAACGCAATGATGGGAGTCAGGCGAACCCTCCACCTCCACCTCTGCCTCCGGAGGCATGGCAAGCTTTGATGGCAGCCACAAACGCCAATGCCAAGATGATGATTCAGCTCATGCAAGAGCGCAACCAAGGCCAAGGTAACCAAGGGAATCAAGGTCAAGGGCAGTTCAACCATCAGCCTCAATTTCCTACCCTCAACCAATTCCTTGCAAATCAGTCGAAGTCTTTCAGCTACTGTGCTGAGGCCACAAACGCCGATGATTGGCTCGTGGATATCAACAAGCATTTTGAATGCAGCTATGTCAGGCCTGAGGACTACGTCAAGTTCGCTTCTTTTTAGCTCAAGGATCAAGCAGCCGATTGGTTCCAGCAATACAAGGATTCCAGAGGAGGTCGAGTGATTACTTGGACTGATTTCTGTCGGGACTTCAAAGCTCACCATATTCCTACCAGTGTTGTTGAGAGCAAGCATGAGGAGTTCCACAATCTCAAGCAAGGCAACATGTCAGTGTACGAATACAACAAGCAGTTTCAGAAACTTGCTCGCTTCGCTAAACAAGACGTTCCTAATGAAAAGAGTATGATCTATCAATTCAGAGTTGGCCTTAGAGAGGATCTGCAGTTAGCTCTCATTCTTGTTGAGCCTACTCAGTTTTATCAATTCTACAATATGGCACTCCAGCAAGAAGGTGCTCAGCTCAAGTGCGAGGCTTCTAAGAAGAGAATCAGGGATGCAGTGCAGTCTTCTTCTTCCTCACAAGTGGCAGCTAAGCAGCAGAAGTTCTTCCTTCCTCCTCCTCCGTTTCGTCAGCCTTGCCAGCAAAAGAACTCAGGTGGTCGTGGATCGTCCCACCCACCCAACCCAGGCTATCAGAACAAGTCTCAGCCTCAAGCTCCAAGGTCAAATGCTCCTTATCATCGTCCGCTCTCACAAGTGACTTGCAACAAGTGCGAGCAGAAAGGTCACTACGCGAACAAATGGTTCAATCAAAGGCGCCTTTCTCCTCCTCCTCCTGTGAGATCTTCAAGCAATGCAGTGGTCAAGCATAATTCCAAGTTTGCAAAGGTCAACATGATGAATGCAGCTCAGGTAGAGGATTCTTCAGATATGATCATGGGTAATCTTCCTATTAATGATATTCCTGCAAAAGTCTTATTTGATACTGGTGCATCGCTTAGTTTCATCTCAAGACCATTTGCATCTAAGCATGAGTTGTCTTTCCAAGAATTGCCTAGACGTTAGCAGTTGTCTCTCCGGGTAAATGCACGAACGCAAGCTACGTGGTTCCGGATGTTTCCATCAAGATGGGAGACTATAAATTTTTGTCTTCTCCATTTGTTCTTGGCGACTCTGATATTGATCTAATTCTTAGGATGGACTGGCTTCCTAAGCACAAGGCTCAGCTTGATTGTGCTGCCTGGCAAATTCAATTGACACACCCTTCTGAGGATGTTATCTTCTGTGCCGCTCGTGATGAAACCATTCAGTTGTTTTCTCTCAATCAGAAGGGCGAGTTGGATGCTATTTCTCAAATTCCAGTCGTTTGTGTGTACCAAGATGTCTTTCCAGAAGAGCTTCCAGGTATGCCTCCTCATCGGCCAGTCGAGTTCATTATTGATCTTGAGCCTGGAACTGAACCCGTTTGCAAGCGTCCATACAAGCTTGGACCTATGGAGCTGAAGGAATTGAAGAAACAACTCTATGAACAAGAGCGTCTGGGTATGATCAGACCGAGTTCATCTCCATGTGGTTGTGGAGTTCTTTTTGTCCAGAAGAAGGATGGCACGGACCGACTTTGCGTCGATTACCGTCCATTGAACAAGAAGACAATAAAGAACAAGTATCCACTTCCCAACATCAATGAGCTATTCAAGCAACTCAAAGGTTCTAAAGTATTCTCCAAGCTTGATTTCGTATGGGTTATCATCAGATTTGCATTCGTGAACAAGATATTCCCAAGACAACATTCAGAACAAGCTTTGGTTCTTATGAATATACTGTCATGTCTTTTGGCCTTGTCAATGCTCCTCCAACTTTCTCTCGAATGATGAACTTTATCTTCAACCCCTACACCAATGAATTCGTTCTGGTGTATCTCGATGATATCTTGGTCTTCCCCAAGAATAAGCAGGATCATGCCAAACATTTGCGATTGGTCCTCGACAAGCTCAGAGAGTATCAATTCTATGTGAAGTTTTCCACATGTGAGTTCTGGCTTGATGAAGTTCTTTACCTTGGTCATATCATCTCTGCCAAGGGCATTGCAGTTAATCCCATGAAGGTGTCTGCAGTTGCGAATTGGGAACCTCCTCAGAATGTCAAACAGCTCCGCAGTTTTCTTGGTCTTGCAAGCTATTGCCGAAGATTCATTGAGAACTTCTCTAAGATTGCAAAGCCTCTTTCCAACCTCCTCCAGAAGCATGTCAAGTATGTCTGGAAGCCTGAGTGCGACGTTGCTTTCAACACCCTCAAAGAGAAGCTAGTCACAGCACCTGTCTTGACTCCTCCTGATGAATCCAAGCCATTCGAAGTGTTCTGTGATGCTTCTCTTCAAGGTCTCGGTGCTATGTTAATGCAAGAGAAGAAAGTTGTGGCCTATACCTCTCGTTAGTTGAAGCCCAACGAAAAGAACTACCCCACTCACGATCTTGAGTTGGCGGCAGTTGTCCATGCATTGATAACATGGAGACATCTCTTATTGGGAAGGCAAGTGGACATTTTCACCGGTCACAAGAGCCTCAAGTATATCTTCACTCAACCCAACCTCAACCTCAGGCAAACTCGATGGGTCGAAATGATTCAAGAGTACAATCCGAGTATTGAATATACTCCTGGCAAGGCGAATGTGATTGCAGATGCTCTGAGCAGAAAGTCTTATGGCAATAGTCTAATTCTCAAGCCATTTCAACCGGATCTTTGTGAAGCTTTCCGCAAGCTGAATCTTCAAGTTGTTCCTCAAGGCTTTCTTGCCAACCTCATAGTCTCTCCTACTTTGGAAGATCAAATTCGTGAGGCACAACTTCTGGATACCATGGTGAAGAAGGTGAAACGTGGTATTGACAAGGGCATTCCCAAATACAAGTGCTATCGCTTGGATGACAAAGATACACTTTTCTTCGAGGATCGAATTGTGGTTCCTAAAGGTGATTTCAGAAAAGTCATCATGAACGAGGCACACAACTCACTCCTATCCATTCATCCTGGAAGTACAAAGATGTACCATGACCTCAAGCAGTCGTTTTGGTGGACTCGAATGAAGCGAGAGATTGCTCAATTCGTGAATGAATGTGATGTCTGCAGAAGGGTGAAAGCAGAACACCAACGACCAGCTGGTCTCCTCCAACCTCTTGCTATTCTGGAATGGAAGTTTGATCATATCGAGATGGACTTCGTGACTGGTTGTAACGCCCCGAGACCGACGCTCCAGAAGACTTCCAGCTATTCCGAGTTTCGCCGTGTGTTTCTTTTGTGCTTGCTCTTTTGTTTTTGCGTTTCATCATGTCATCTCTTGCATTGCATCATGCCATCATGCCATTTAATTTTTTAAAACTCAACTAAATAAATTGTATGGATCTTCGATCCATTTAAATCGAGGGAAGGGTGACTTCTCTTTATAACATACCCTCCCGATATTTAGGGAGCTATAATAAAATATTCCATTGTTTTGGAATCACCATAACGCACTTGCAAAATATCCCAATGCCTTTATTATCTTAATTCCTGGTCTCCAACTCTGCCCATAAAATATTTCATCATTTTCCAGAGCTCCACCAAAAAAATCCGAACATTTTTGGACCTTCCTTTTATCAAGTCTTAGTTCAAACCCATTTGAATTTAATTCAAATGAGTTTGAATTTACATCTTGCAATCTTGGCCATTCCTATTTTTCTTGGATCAAACTCATGCTTGTGAGTCCGGGAAAATTATCCCCTTGCGCTTTTATCTTTCCCTAACCCTCTCTTTCTTTTTCTTCTCTTTAATTGTTTTCTGCTAAAGAAAATATAAGAGAGAGGGAGAAGAGTGCCTAGCCGGCCTCTTAGGCCCACCTGCGGCCTGACCTAGCCGGCCCGAGAGGCCTGCCCGATCTCCTCTTTTCCCCAGTCGCTCGACCCCCTCTTCCCTCGCCCTCCCTCCAGCGCCGCACACGCACGTCGCCAGGGAGAGGATCCCTCGCTCGACCCCCATCGCTAGTAGTCAACTCGTCGTTCATGGCGTCGGCCGGACCCCAGCGCCGCCGCCTCAAGCTCCGGATCCGGTCGGCCCCATCGCCTTGTCCCAGCCGTCCGTCTCCTTCCCTCGCGACGCCGCGGGCATCGAGCTCATCGCCCCGCCTCCGTTCGGCTCCCACGCCGAAGTCACCGCCGCGGCCCTGCCGGACGTTGGTGACCCCGACACGCCCGCGCCTGATCTGCTCCGGCCTGCTGAGCTCCTCCGCGTCACCCCTGCCTCGACCCTGCTTCGCCTCTGCACCGCGCCGCCCCGTCGACTCGCCGCGTCCTCACGTCTCCCTTCCTCATCCTGCACCCGGGTCGTTCGGCCGTTGCGTTGCCATCTTCCAGCGACCTTGCCGCCTTCCCGCACACGTGTGCCCGCTGCTGGTCTCGTGTGAGAGCCCCTCCTCACGGTCATGGCGTCCGTCGTGGCTGTTCATTGCCCGCACATTGCTGCTGCTTCGCCAAGTACCACGACGACCGTTGTTCGCCAAGTACCACGATCTTCGTTGTTCGCCAAGTACCACGACGACCGTTGTTCGCCAAGTACCCCTGCCTCCACAATCACCGAACCAGGAACGCCAAGGCCAACAACCACCGAGCGTGGATTTGCCATGTACAACTACGGATACCCGTGGATTTCACCAAGTACCTCTACGGACGACCGAGACCCTGGTTTCGATAGGTTCCTCACGGCGACCCTGAACATCTACCGTATATGTACGACTTCGAACCGTGTACCACTACCGTCAACCCTCGAAGACCCCGTGGACCCCGAACTTCCACGACGTCCGAGAACAACTACATCCACTACCGCCGCCGCGAGAACGACTACTTCCACGACGTCCCATGAACGCCTACTTCCTCTACACCGCTCCGAACTCGTTCTGCCCGAACGCACGCTTCGAAGGTATAACCCCGAGACGACCGTCGTGGACCAAATGCATGTATTGAATGAGATGCATCGTTTGCATCGTGTCCGAATTGTCACTCGTTTCCATGCCATTAACCCGTGGGAACCTGGTAGCCAGGATCACCCCACCATCTTGCATGACCCGCTCACGTCACACTTCCTTTTGCACCAGTATCTCCATGAGCTACCGGAACCGATATGTTGCCGTGGCACCATTTCTGTTTCGCCGCCGTGGCACCCTTTTCCCTTCCGCCATGGCGACAAATGCCTCATATCATGCTCATGTCAACGTTTTCATAAAAATTGCATAAACTTATATATGTCATCCGCATCATGACAAAAACATTTAAAATGTTTAAAATTGTGTTTGCATTAAACTACTAAATGACATGGGGACTTTCCGGAATTGTTGTTTCTTGTTTCCGGCCTCATTTAAACTTGCCTAAATATGTAGTTTAATTATGCTCCACGCCTTACCATGTTTAATAACATTTAATATTTGTTGAGTATCTTAAACAAGAGAGAACTAAATAATTGATGTGGTGTTCTGTCAATATGCAACTCGTTGCATATTGAGCTCCACTTAAATTGTAGTGTTGTTTGCTTTACCTTGCCATGCCTTGCCTCATTAGACCGGACATGCATCATACTTGATTGTGCATCATGCCATGATTATGTGATGGTTGTTTACCATGTTGTTTGCTTCTTTCCAGTTTGCTTCTCTCGTTAGCTTCGGTTTCGTTCCGGAGTTGTGAGGATTCATTCGACTACGTTCGTTTGTCTTCTTCTTGGAATCGTTCTTCTTCCTATCGGGATTTCAAGCAAGATGACCATTACCCTTGATATCACTTCTATCTTTGCTTGCTAGTTGCTCCGTTCTATTGCCATGGCAGCCTCTAACCTTTTCACCCTTCCTAGCAAACCGTTGTTTGGCTATGTTACCCGCTTTTGCTCAGCCCCTCTTATAGCGTTGTTAGTTGCAGGTGAAGTTGAAGATTGATCCATGATGGACAGGATTATTTTGGGATATCACAATATCTCTTTTATTATTAATGCATCTATATACTTGGTAAAGGGTGGAAGACTCGGCCTTATGCCTAGTGTTTTGGTCCACTCTTGCCACCCTAGTTTCCGCCATACCGGTGTTTTGTTCCCGGATTTTGTGTTCCTTACGCGGTTGGGTGATTTATGGGACCCCCTTGACAGTTTTCTTTGAATAAAACTCCTCCAGCAAGGCCCAACCTTGGTTTTACCATTTGCCACCTAAGCCTTTTTCCCTTGGGTTCTGCAGACTCAAGGGTCATCTTTATTTTACCCCCCGGGCCAGTGCTCGTTGTGAGTGTTGGTCCAACCTGTCAACCGCCGGTGGCCACCAGGGGCAACTCTGGTCTGGCCTACCAGAAGTTTGGACAATCCGGTGTGCCCTGAGAACGAGATATGTGCAGCTCCTATCGGGATTTGTCGGCACAGCGGGAGGCTTTGCTGGTCTTGTTTTACCATTGTCGAAATGTCTTGTAAACCGGGATTCCGAGTCTGATCGGGTCTTCCTGGGAGAAGGTCTATTCCTTCGTTGATCGCGAGAGCTTATCATGGCCTAAGTTGGGACACCCCTGCAGGGTATAATCTTTCGAAAGCCGTGCCTGCGGTTATAGGCAGATGGGAATTTGTTAATGTCTGTTTTTAGATAACTTGACACCAGATCCGAATTAAAACGCATCAACCGCGTGTGTATCCGTGATGGTCTCTTCTCGGCGGAGTCCGGGAAGTGAACACGGTTTCTGAGTTATGTTTGACGTAAGTAGGAGTTCAGGATCACTTCTTGATCATTGCTAGTTCACGACCGTTCCTTTTGCTCTCTTCTCACTCTTATTTGCGTATGTTAGCCACCATATATGCTTAGTGCTTGCTGCAACTCCACCTCATTACCACTTCCTACCCATAAGCTTAAATAGTCTAGATCTCGCGGGTTTTGAGATTGCTGAGTCCTCATGACTCACCAGATACTATCATAACAGTTGCAGGTGCCGATGATACCTGTGCAGGTGATGCAACCGAGCTCAGATGGGAGCTCAACGAAGATCTTAGTTGTTGCTATGTTTCGTTTCATGTTGATCAGTAGTGGAGCCCAGTTGGGACGATCAGGGATCTAGCAGTTGGGTTATCTTCTTTTATTTTGGCTTTGTCCGTAGTCGGACTATGTGTGTGTACTCTGAATGATGTATGATTTATTATATGTTCATTGTGTGAAGTGGCGATTGTAAGCCAACTCTTTATCCCAGTCTTGTTCATTACATGGGATTATGTGAAGATGACCGTTCTTCCGACAAAACCACAATGCGGTTATGCCTCTAAGTCGTGCTTCGACACGTGGGAGATATAGCCGCATCGTGGGTGTGACAAGTTGGTAATCAGAGCCATCCCCGACTTAGGAGCCCCCTGCTTGATTGTTTGCTGGCGTTGTTGAGTCTAGAAAAAAAATGTTTTGAGTCTTAGGATTATATATATCGGAGAGTAGGATTCTTTTTACTCCTCAGCCCCCTTCGTCGCTCTGGTGAGGTCTCCTAACATAGATGTTTTGTCTTTCCTCTCCTCAAATTTCACTAATTTTTTTTAGGATCACGCGGGTATCTTGGAATCGTTCCGATGGTTTTGTGACGAGAACATTGTTCTTGGTGCCTCCTGTCTTTTATGTGGCTTTGACCCGGGGAGTTGAGCTCCGAGGTGTTGTCGTCATAATTTTATCATTGCAGTTCTAGAATACCTGAGTTTTGCCGACATCGAAAATCTCTTTTATGCAGTTGTTGGTGAGATAACCTCGATAACCCAGTACTGGGGCGAGCTCGAGAGTATTGCCATACCTCGTATAACGGATGCTTTTTGAAGGTTGAGGTATACGATGTCCGAAGGTTTCTTGGTTATGTGTTGACGGATGGATACAACTGGGATGTAGGGATTGTTAGTTTTGGGTGAGATATATATTGCTTCCCCTGTATCCCCAACACCAGATTGCATAACCAGAAAGTTTCGAGAGTTTTATAGGTGGGAATTCAAGTAGCTCCTAGAATATCTTTTCGACAGATGCATGATATGAGATTGGGGTTTGAGGTCTAGTGGTCCGCCTTTCCACGGTCGTTTTTACAGTGGTCTCGTTGTGTCTTAAAGAACCCTTGGCTATGCTGGTTCAGGGACACTTCGTATGTCATGTGCACTGCCTTGTACATGATGGTGCTGTACAATCGAGCCCGTGTGGGCCCCACCACGAAAATTTCGGACGAAATCTCTATCATATGTTTGTTCTGGCTTATTCTGCAAGCAAAATCCTTTGTTTTGTTTTATTTGTGGTATTCGAGTTGCTTCGAAGTCAAAGGTTGAATCCATACCTTTCATAAATGGTGTTCTCATATTGCTATGTGAATACTAATCCTTCTTGATCATTGAGATCATCATGTTAATTCTATTTCCAACCGGTGCGCTTCTCTTCGAGATGATCCCATCATTCTCCCCATCCGCAAGATCAATTCTATGTTTTCTCAACGGTGTTTGTTTCGTTCATCCCAAGTTGTCTTTGTTTTTCCCCACCCTCCCACCCTTCTCTTCAAGGACTCATATATGTTAATCAAGTATCCATTTACTCATGTGAAGTCTCTTCACTCTTTTCAATCAATGCTCTTATCCGGTGATTCTCAAGAAGATGCTAACGGAGCTTCAAGTTTATTATTCTTCATCTCTTTTCTTCTCCGATGGATTCAATTCAAGCCTTGTCGATCATATCCTTTCCTCGTTCCAAATGCTATCCCATGCCGGTTCATCTCATAATCATTCACCTCTCTCTCTCCTCATATCCGAAGTGCCGAGGATATCTCAGAAGATTTGTGTCTCCATTATCAAGATCCGTTCAAGTTATTTGGAGATTATTATCTCATTCAAGTCATTTAATTCAACCGGTGCAATCCCCCCCTTTTTCAATCAATCGTTCAACGGTGTTTTCTTTTGAGTGGGCCCTAACCCACAGGTCTTTTCCAGGATCTTACCTGACTCTCCCAATTTTCCCGGAGCCATTCCCAAATTTATTTCCAAGTTTGACATAAGAATGATTTTCTCATCAATCAAATGTTTCCTCCAAGATCGCTTTAAAAATATTTTCATCGTTGGTTCATCATTTCTATTCTTCTTTGTTCCGAAGTGCCTCAGCAATTTTGGTGGTTCTTGTCATCACTCTCAGCATCTGAAGACCGAAGAAGTGTTTCCTTTAAATCTTGCTCCATTCTCTTCAAGATTCATGGTTCTAGCTTGATGCCATCCTCTCGTAATTGTTTTCGATTGTGAGAATTCTTTTCAACCATCCGACGCATTTCAAGAGTTGTTTCCATTTCTTTCCTACGAAGGCCATGATGTCATAATTATTCATTCTCAGCCTTCAACTCTCGTTCTTGAATTCTTCCGGTGCATCGTTCAAATATCCTCTAATCAGTTCATGATCTCTTCGTTATCATGTATCTAAATCCCCTCAAGTATCTTCATTAGTTTTCCAATTCTTCCCGATGAATTGTGCCTTTGCTGCTTTCATTTTCAATTCTTACGGTGGTTCGTTCAAGAGTTTTCTTCCTTGGCTATCATATCAATTCATTCGTTGTTTCCAATCCCACCGGTGGTTCCATCAATACCTTCTCAAGTTTTGTGCTATACCCCCCTTAATCCTTTTTTTCAATGGGAATAAGTAGTATGCCAAATCTGTTGCTTATCATCAATTTAAATTGGTGAAGGATATGCATAATGTAATTCTTATTCTTGTTTCATCCAAGTGATTAATTCCTTCTTTTGGAGTTCGTTCATGATATCAATTCTCAGTTCTAAGATGTTCATCTTTTCTTTCTACAGTTCCAAGTTCTCTCGGTTATATCGTCGCGAAGCTCCATCTAAATCATTGCAAGGATTCATCTGGTGTTTTCAACTTCTCTTTCTTTCTATCATCCTTTCATTACCAGAGTTCTTCATGGAGGCTCTACATGATGGTTCGTCAAGGATTCTTTTCATTGTTCAATTGTTCTTCAAGATTTCTCTCGAAGTTAAGATCCGCCAAGCTATACTCAAAAATAAACATGGTGTTCAGCACATGTCTTATTTTGAGGTGTTCAAGTATTATTCTTCTTGCATTTCAAAGTGCTATTCTTTCTACCTTATCTTTTGAGGTGGTGTTATGTCATTCTTGACAATTTCCATTCATGTTTCGCGATTCATATGTTGTCAAGAATGAGGTATTTTAAATCCATCAATCCCTTCGTTGGAGTTATCTTGGTATAGATTTCACCTAAAGCCTTCCATTAGGAATGTTGCTATTATGGTGCTTATCAATGATCCAAGCTTTCTCCATATCCTTCTCGGTGAAAGCAGTTTTCATCTCCTCATTGATCTCAAGAAGCATTTGTTTTCGGTAGTGGCAGAATTTCACCTCAATTTTGAGAAGTTTTCCATAAGCCCACTACAAGCTTATTCATTTTGTTGTTAGTTTTTTCCAACAACCTCGTTGTAACCTTCTTGGAAGGGTGCTTTCCAAGCTCATTTGTGGCAGAAGTTGGCATTTTCTTCTTCATTCTTTTATTTCAATGATCTATCTTCTATTCTTTCTTCCGGAGGCATTGTGATGTTGCTCTTTTCACTCATCATCTCGAATTGTGAGGATCATATTCTTTTCATGCTTATCCACTTAACTGGAATGTTGTGTCATCTCTTCAAGTTCTTTCATCTTATCAAGTTTTGCATCTCTTTTCAACCTGAGTGTTGTCTGAAATCCTTCTCACCCGTTGTGCCAATCTTTCAATAGTTCCGGAGGCAGTGTGTTGTTGATTTCATCAAGTATCATCCCATCTTCTCAAGTCCATGTTCAATTCCTTCCATTTTTAGTTGGGATGCTGCCAAAATTATATCATTCTTATTCATTCTTATGTCGTTTCAACCAGAGTGGTTTCAATTCCTTCTTGTTCATTGTGCTTGTCATTCATAGCTTTTCAACCTCTCAAGGTTCTTTGGTTTCACTTATTTGTTGAAGAAGCAACTTAGTTTTACCTCCTCTCTTCCTCTTCCGATTTCTCTCCGGTGCCATCCTAGATCTCGGGACGAGATCCTCTTGTAGTGGTGGAGTGTTGTAACGCCCCGAGACCGACGCTCCAGAAGACTTCCAGCTATTCCGAGTTTCGCCGTGTGTTTCTTTTGTGCTTGCTCTTTTATTTTTGCGTTTCATCATGTCATCTCTTGCATTGCATCATGCCATCATGCCATTTAATTTTTTAAAACTCAACTAAATAAATTGTATGGATCTTCAATCCATTTAAATCGAGGGAAGGGTGACTTCTCTTTATAACATACCCTCCCGATATTTAGGGAGCTATAATAAAATATTCCATTGTTTTGGAATCACCATAACACACTTGCAAAATATCCCAATGCCTTTATTATCTTAATTCTCGGTCTCCAACTCTGCCCATAAATTATTTCATCATTTTCCGGAGCTCCACCAAAAAAATTCCGAACATTTTTGGACCTTCCTTTTATCAAGTATTAGTTCAAACCCATTTGAATTTAATTCAAATGAGTTTGAATTTACATCTTGCAATCTTGGCCATTCCTATTTTTCTTGGATCAAACTCATTTTTGTGAGTCCGGGAAAATTATCCCCTTGCGCTTTTATCTTTCCCTAACCCTCTCTTTCTTTTTCTTCTCTTTAATTATTTTCTGCTAAAGAAAATATAAGAGAGAGGGAGAAGAGTGCCTAGCCGGCCTCTTAGGCCCACCTGCGGCCTGACCTAGCCGGCCCGAGAGGCCTGCCCGATCTCCTCTTTTCCCCAGTCGCTCGACCCCCTCTTCCCTCGCCCTCCCTCCAGCGCCGCACATGCACGTCGCCAGGGAGAGGATCCCTCGCTCGACCCCCATCGCTAGCAGCCGCCGCGTTGTTCGTGGCGTCGGCCGGACCCCCAGGGCCGCCTCCTCAAGCTCCGGATCCGGTCAGCCCCATCGCCTTGTCCCAGCCGTCTGTCTCCTTCCCTCGCGACGCCGCGGGCATCGAGCTCATCGCCCCGCCTCCGTTCGGCTCCCACGCTGAAGTCACCGCCACGGCCTGCCGAGCTCCTCCACGTCACCGCCACGTTGGAGACCCCGACGCGCCCGCGCCTGATCTGCTCCGGCCTGCCGAGCTCCTCCACGTCACCCCTGCCTCGACCCTGCTTCGCCTCTGCACCGCGCCGCCCCGTCGACCCGCCGCGTCCTCACGTCTCCCTTCCTCATCCTGCACCCGGGTCGTTCGGCCGTCGCGTTGCCATCTTCCAGCGACCTTGCCGCCTTCCCGCACACGTGTGCCCGCTGCTGGTCTCGTGTGAGAGCGCCTCCTCACGGTCATGGCGTTCAGTGCCTGCACGTTGCTGCTGCTTCGCTTCCCGCCTCTTTGTTGTTCGCCAAGTACCACGACGACCGTTGTTCGCCAAGTACCCCTGCCTCCACAATCACCGAACCAGGAACGCCAAGGCCAACAGTCACCGAGCGTGGATTCGCCATGTACAACGACAGACACCCGTGGATTTCACCAAGTACCTCTACGGACGACCAAGACCCTGGTTTTGACAGGTTCCTCACGGCGACCCTGAACATCTACCGTATATGTACGACTTCGTACCATGTACCACTACCGTCGACCCTCGAAGACCCCGTGGACCCCGAACTTCCACGACGTCCGAAAACAACTACTTCCACTACCGCCGCCGCGAGAACGACTACTTCCACGACGTCCCGTGAATGCCTACTTCCTCTACACCGCTCCGAACTCGTTCCGCCCGAACGCACGCTTCGAAGGTATAACCTCGAGACGACCGTCATGGACCGAATGCATGTGTTGAATGAGATGCATCGTTTGCACCGTGTCCGAATTGTCACTTGTTTCCATGCCATTAACCCGCGGGAACCCGATAGCCAGGATCACCCCACCATCTTGCATGACCCGCTCATGTCACGCTTCCTTTTGCACCGGTATCTCCATGAGCTACCGGAACCGATATGTTGCCGTGGCACCATTTCTGTTTCGCCGCCGTGGCACCCTTTTCCCTTCCGCCATGGCAACAAATGCCTCGTATCACGCTCATGTCAACGTTTTCATAAAAAATGCATAAACTTGTATATGTCATCCACATCATGATAACAACATTTAAAATGTTTAAAATTGTGTTTGAATTAAACTACTAAATGACATGGGGACTTTCCGGAATTGTTGCTTCTTGTTTCCGGCCTCATTTAAACTTGCCTAAATATGTAGTTTAATTATGCTCCACGCCTTACCATGTTTAATAACATTTAATATTTGTTGAGTATCTTAAACAAGAGAGAACTAAATAATTGATGTGGTGTTCCATCAATATGCAACTCGTTGCATATTGAGCTCCACTTAAATTGTAGTGTTGTTTGCTTTACCTTGCCATGCCATGCCTCATTAGACTGGACATGGATCATACTTGATTGTGCATCATGCCATGATTATGTGATGGTTGTTTACCATGTTGTTTGCTTCTTTCCGGTTTGCTTCTCTCGTTAGCTTCGGTTTCGTTCCGGAGTTGTGAGGATTCGTTCGACTACGTTCGTTTGTCTTCTTCTTGGAATCGTTCTTCTTCCTATCCGGATTTCAAGAAAGATGACCATTACCCTTTATATCACTTCTATCTTTGCTTGCTAGTTGCTCCGTTCTATTGCCATGCTGTGCTAGCTATCACTTGTTTACCATGCCTCCCATATTTCCATGTCAGCCTCTAACCTTTTCACCCTTCCTAGCAAACCATTGTTTGGCTATGTTACCCGCTTTGGCTCAGCCCCTCTTATAGCGTTGTTAGTTGCAGGTGAAGTTGAAGATTGCTCCATGATGGACAGGATTATTTTGGGATATCACAATATCTCTTATATTATTAATGCATCTATATACTTGGTAAAGGGTGGAAGACTCGGCCTTATGCCTGGTGTTTTGTTCCACTCTTGCCGCCCTAGTTTCCGTCGTACCGGTGTTATGTTCCTGAATTTTGCGTTCCTTACACGGTTGGGTGATTTATGGGACCCCCTTGATAGTTCGCTTTGAATAAAACTCCTCCAGCAAGGCCCAACCTTGGTTTTGCCATTTGCCACCTAAGCCTTTTTCCCTTGGGTTCTGCAGACTCAAGGGTCATCTTTATTTTACCCCCCGGGCCAGTGCTCGTTGTGAGTGTTGGTCCAACCTGTCAACCGCCGGTGGCCACCAGGGGCAACTCTGGGCTGGCCTACCGGAAGTTTGGACAATCTGGTGTGCCCTGAGAACGAGATATGTGCAGCTCCTATCGGGATTTGTCGGCACAGCGGGAGGCTTTGCTGGTCTTGTTTTACCATTGTCGAAATGTCTTGTAAACCGGGATTCCGAGTCTGATCGGGTCTTCCTGGGAGAAGGTCTATTCCTTCGTTGATCGCGAGAGCTTATCATGGGCTAAGTTGGGACACCCCTGTAGGGTATAATCTTTCGAAAGCCGTGCCTGCGGTTATAGGCAGATGGGAAGTTGTTAATGTCCGGTTGTAGATAACTTGACACTAGATCCGAATTAAAACGCATCAACCGCGTGTGTAGCCGTGATGGTCTCTTCTCGGCGGAGTCCGGGAAGTGAACACGGTTTCTGAGTTATGTTTGACGTAAGTAGGAGTTCAGGATCACTTCTTGATCATTGCTAGTTCACGACCGTTCCTTTTGCTCTCTTCTCGCTCTTACTTGCGTATGTTAGCCACCATATATGCTTAGTGCTTGCTGCAACTCCACCTCATTACCACTTCCTACCCATAAGCTTAAATAGGCTTGATCTCGCGGGTTTTGAGATTGATGAGTCCTCGTGACTCACCAGATACTATCACAACAGTTGCAGGTGCCGATGATACCAGTGCAGGTGATGCAACCGAGCTCAGATGGGAGCTCAACAAAGATCTTAGTTGTTGCTATGTTTCGTTTCATGTTGACCAGTAGTGGAGCCCAGTTGGGACGATCAGGGATCTAGCAGTTGGGTTATCTTCTTTTATTTTGGCTTCGTCCGTAGTCGGACTATGTGTGTGTACTCTGAATGATGTATGATTTATTATATGTTCATTGTGTGAAGTGGCGATTGTAAGCCAACTCTTTATCCCAGTCTTGTTCATTACATGGGATTGTGTGAAGATGACCCTTCCTGCGACAAAACCACAATGCGGTTATGCCTCTAAGTCGTGCTTCGACACGTGGGAGATATAGCCGCATCATGGGTGTGACACTGGTTTTCCTAAGTCCAAGTGTGGAAATGATGCTATCTTCGTTGTCATTGACGAGCTTACTAAAGTGGCTCATTTTCTTCCTATCAAAGAATCTATCACAGCAGCTCGGCTGGCAGAGTTATACACCTATAGAATTGTCTCCTTGCACGGTATTCCACAATTGATCTCTTTAGATCGTGGAAGCATCTTCACTTCTAAGTTTTGGGACTCCTTCCAGATGGCCATGGGCACCAACATTCATTTTAGCACAGCTTTGCATCCTCAAACAAGTGGCCAAGTCGAGCGAATCAATCAAATCCTGGAAGATATGCTCAGGGCTTGTGTCATCTCTTTCGGTATGAAGTGGGAAGATTGTCTTCCATATGCCGAGTTCTCCTACAACAATAGCTTCCAAGCGAGTTCGGGCAAGGCCCCATTCAAAATTTTCTATGGTAGAAAGTGTCGTACTCCTCTCAATTGGTCCGAGACAGGTGAACGCCAACTTCTTGGCAATGACTTCATCACAGAAGTCGAAGAAATGTGCAAAGTAATTCGTGAGAATCTCAAAGCCGCGCAATCGCGCCAAAAGAGTTACTATGATAGCAAGCACCATGATTTGGCTTTTGAAATTGGAGATCATGTCTACCTCCGCGTCTCTCCAATGAAAGGAACTCGTCGATTCGGTATCAAAGGGAAGCTTGCCCTAGATACGTGAGTCCTTTCAAGATCATTGGCAAAAGAGGCGACCTCGCCTATCAACTTGAGCTTCCATCCAACTTCGTGAACGTGCATGATGTGTTTCACGTGTCATAGCTTCGCAAGTGCTTCAAAACTCCTGAGCGCACTATCAACTTCGAAGAGATTGACCTCCAAGAAGATCTCTCTTATCATGAGCACCGTGTTGCTATTCTCGAAGAAACCGACCGCAAGACTCGCAACTAGTCAATCAAATTCCTGAAAGTGAAGTGGTCACACCATCCGACCGAGAAGCCACATGGGAGCGCGAGGATCACCTCCGTTCCAAATATCCGGAGTTCTTTCAGTCCTAGATCTCGGGACGAGATCCTCTTGTAGTGGTGGAGTGTTGTAACACCCCGGATGTAACTTTCCATCTTTGTAACTCCAACTCTTGCCATTTTCGGCCATGTGTTATGTTATTCCCTCTGTAGTTGGGTTTTGTCTTTTGTTTTGCATTTTATTCATGTCATGCATATCATATCATGTCATCATGTGCATCTCATTTGCATACGTGTTCGTCTCATGCATCCGAGCATTTTCCCCGTTGTCCATTTTGCAATCCGGCACTCCCACATGCACCGGCGCACCCCTCTTGTCTCTTTTCGTGTGCGGGTGTTAAACGTTCTCGGAATGGACCGAGGCTTGGCAAGCGGCCTTGGTATAACACCGGTAGACCGTGTGTCAAGTTTCGTGCCATTTGGAGGTTGTGTGATACTCCAACGGTTAACCGCATAACCGCAAAGGCCTCTTTTGAGTTGCAGCCCAACACCCCTCGAAAATAGATCAATAACCCATCTAAGTCACTTCCATGCTCTCCATCGTCGGATCACGATCGTGTGGGCGAAAACCGCACCTCATTTGGAGCTTCCTACCTCCTTCTACCTATAAATATAGCCTCCCCCCAAAATTTTGGATCAAACCCTAGCTACCGCTCCCCTCGCGCTGCCGGACACGTCCGGACGGAGCCGGATGCGTACGCCCTGCGCCGCCCGGCCAACCGCGCGCCGCCATGTGGCACCGCCGCCGGCCCGCCCGAGCCCGGGTCGGC
>NC_057810.1:110869427-110914595 GCF_018294505.1 Triticum aestivum
GCCAGCCGCCGCCCCCGCGCTCCGCCGCGCCGCCGGCTCCCGCCGCCGATCGGAGCCCGGATCCGGCCGCTCCCGTCCTCCTCCGGCCAACTCCCTGCTCCGGCGAGCTGCTCCGAGCTACTCCGGCGTGCCTCGACGTCCGCGCCCAGATCCAGATCGGATCTGAGTAAAACTTAGGGTTGACCTCGTTTTCCCTCAAAGTCTGCATATTTTCATGCCATATTCATCATGTCATAACTTTGCACCCGTGGCTCCGTTTTGGGCGTGTAGCATACCGTATTGTTCGCCTCGACGAGTACATCATTTTATCTCATTGCATTATTTTCATTTGAGCTCATCTTGATGCCTGAAATCCTGTTGGAAGAGGGCTATGTGATGTTAGTTTCAGATTCTTATCAGAACATGCATTTTTGTCATTTTTGCCATGATTGATGTTTGCATCTTATGTACTTGAGCCCTACATGTGTTTGGAACTATGCCATGCCATATTTACAGAGGTGCTTACCATGTATTTTTGTGATCAATGTGGTGACTAGCACAAGAATGCAAACTAGGCCTCGTGATGTTGCTGATTTTAGTCCCTGTTCTGCTGTTATTTTGATGCCATGTAAACATGTTGCTACAGAGAGATCGATGCAAATTTTGAGATACTTCAGTAAGGGTGTTTTGAACATATGGTTATGCTCTATCCATCCATGCCCCTTTTTGGAATTATGGACTAGTCTAGCATGTCATTTTCGTGCTCCACTTTTGCTACAAAATGTTTCCTGGCAGATTGTTTACATGTTATTCAATTTTGCCAAGGTTATTGTAGTTGATCCTTGCATGATATGAACTTGTTCTTGCCTTGGTTAGCTTCATAAACATGTCTTCTTGATGATGCTATGCTTATATTGGCATGAAATGACTTGTGAGTGAATCGAGCTCGCGAAGATGCCTTCGTAATTCTGTCAATGCCATGCTCTGTTTGCTGAATCTGTTAACGGAACTTGCATGTTTACATGGGTGCATCATATCTTCTGGTCCTTTTTGGCTCATGGTCACTAAGGGACTTTTGTTCTATGCTTTGAGTAGAATCATGCCATGTCTTGTTTTGATACTATAAGTTCCTGTAGCATGTTGATAACTTTCTCTGAACATTGCTTCCTGATGCTGTTTATGCCATGTCCTAGCTGATATCTTTTGCACTTTCTCCATGCTTGTTTGAACCCGTTGTAATGTGATTTAGCCGTAGCTCAGTGTTCCTCTTTTGTCAAGCATTTCCTGTAGATTGCTGCCATATGCTTTGTTTTTATGTTGGGGTGCTGTAGCATAGTTTCTTGTTGCATGCTAAGTAGCATCGTGTTGTTAATCGAAGATTTGTGTCATTCTTGTTTTGCTTGCCATTTGCAAACCGTGCATCCGTTTCCGGTGATCTTTATATCGATTTCAACCAAAATCATCTCATCTTTCCAGCGGCATACTTGGTTTGCCAAGTTGATGCCTTGTTCGTCATTTTTCCTTCCGGAGCCCGCATATGCATTGCATTTCACATCTCGCATATCATGACATGTATTGCGTCATGTTGCTTGTGCATTGCACCGTGATTTCTTGGGGTTCATTTGCTTGTGTTCTTGCTTTGAGTAGAGATGGGACACAAGTACGTTCTCGAGGAACCTGTTGAGTACACTAACGAGGATCAAGCCTTCGACAACTCTGAGAACCTTGCAGGCAAGATGTCATACCTTCGATATCACTTCTATCTTTGCTTTGCTAGTCGCTCGCTCTATCGCTATGTTAGCTCTACTTGCCATTGTTTATCATGCCTCCCTATTGCCATGTCAAACCTCTAACCATCCTGTCCTAGCAAACCGTTGTTTGGCTATGTCACTGTTTTTGCTCAGCCCCTCTTATAGTGTTGCCAGTTGCAGGTGAAGATGAATTTTGTTCCTGGTTGGAACATGGATATTTTGGGATATCACATTATCTCCTGTTTAATTAATGCACCTTATATACTTTGTAAAGGGTGGAAGGCTCAGCCTTATGCCTGGTGACTTGTTCCACTCTTGCCGCCCTAGTTTCCGTCATACCGGTGTTATGTTCCTTGATTTTGCGTTCCTTACACGGTTGGGTGATTTATGGGACCTCCTTGACAGTTCGCTTTGAATAAAACTCCTCCAGCAAGGCCCAACCTTGGTTTTACCATTTGCCACCTAAGCCTTTTTCCCTTGGGTTTTCGCGAGCCTGAGGGTCATCTTTATTTTTAACCCCCCCACCCCCCCGGGCCAGTACTCCTTCGAGTGTTGGTCCAACCTGTCAGCCGCCGGTGGCCACCAGGGGCAACTCTGGGCTGGCCTATCAGAAGTTTGGACAATCCGGTGTGCCCTGAGAACGAGATATGCGCAGCTCCTATCTGGATTTGTCGGCACATTCGGGTGGCTTTGCTGGTCTTGTTTTACCATTGTCGAAATGTCTTGCAAACTGGGATTCTGAGGCTGATCGGGTCTTCCCGGGAGAAGGTATATCCTTCGTTGACCGTGAGAGCTTGTTATGAGGTAGATGGGAATTTTTTAATGTCCGGTTGTAGATAACTTGACACTTGACTTCATTGAAATGCATCAACCGTGTGTGTAGCCGTGATGGTCTCTTCTCGGCGGAGTCCGGGAAGTGAACACGGTTTGAGTTATGCTTGACGTAAGTCGTTTCAGGATCACTTCTTGATCACTTCTAGCTTCTCGACCGATGCGTTGCTTCTCTTCTCGCTCTCACTTGCGTATGTTAGCCACCATATATGCTTAGTGCTTGCTGCAGCTCCACCATATTACCCCTTTTCCTACCTATGAGCTTAAATAGTCTTGATCTCGCGGGTGTGAGATTGCTGAGTCCTCGTGACTTACAGATTCTACCAGAACAGATGCAGGTGCCGAGGATACCAGAGTAGATGGCGCAACCAAGCTCAAGTGGGAGTTTGACGAGGACCTTGGCCGTTACTATGTATCGTTTCCAGATGATCAGTAGTGGAGCCCAGTCGGGACGATAGGGGATCTAGCATTTGGGGTTGTCTTCTTTTCATTTGGATTTGACCATAGTTGGTCTATGAGTGTATTTTGAATGATGTATGATCTTAATTATGTATTGTGTGAAGTGGCGATTGTAAACCAACTCTCTTACCCCATTCTTGTTCATTACATGCGATTGTGTGAAGACCCTTCTTGCGACAAAACCACCATGCGGTTATGCCTCTAAGTCAGGCTTCGACATGTGGGAGATATAGCCGCATCGTGGGTGTTACACCGTAAGCTTGTCCATGAGGTCTATCAGCACTTGAGCCGGCGGGTGCACAGGGCCTCCTACCCCGACCGCTCCTATCCCGGACGTAATTGCAGCAGCAGCTGTAGAGTTTTGGCCGGGCTGAGTCCCACCCATGAAGACTCCTGCCCAATTCGGCGACTCACAGGGGTCCAGAATACTGAAGCCATCGGAACAGCCCCCGAGCATGCCGTCTTGTACTTGGTACAGCGAATCTGTTGAACCGGCAGACGAATCACCGTCAGAGAGGACGGCCGTCTCACCACCATCTTCAGGTCTTTCAGAAAGCTCTTTTCCGTGGACGCAGCCCACAAAGACGCGCTTCATGCCGGGCGGGTTTCGCCCGCTGAGCCGTCTCGACGAGGTCGGTGCAGTTGTCCGGCTCAGGTCCCGGCTCACGAATCCGGCCGATGAAGACGTGGATCCCTCCGAAGGGGACCCGATACCCGTACTCAATTGAGCCGGCGTCAGGGCCCCATCCTTCATCGTCGATGTAGATCTTGCCGCGACGACTCTTGGTCATCCGGACCACTGCGTATCCCATGAGCCCTTCAAAGTTGCCCTTCAAGAACTCAAATCCACCGTGCGCTGGCCCCGCGGTGGGCGCCAACTGTCGTGGAATTGTCACATCAGATGTCCTCGTGAAAGGACTTAGTTGTGGAGCCATCGCAACTAGGAAGCTTGAAGGGGATAATAGGGACAAAGGACACGAGAGGTCTTTATACTAGTTCGGCCCCCTACGGTGAAGGTAAGGCCTACGTCTAGTTTGGTTGGTATTGATGTTTCAATGACCAGGGAGAGAGATACGCTATGCCCGGCTCTCGATGAGTTGTTTCTTGCCCTCAACCGCCAGCAGGTCGTCCCCTTATATACACGGGTTGACGCCCTGCGGCTTACAGAGTCCCGGCTGGCTTATAAACAGTGTCCGTCTTGGTGACTAGTTAAGTCTACCTTATGATACAAGTCATATTACTATGGCGGTTTATTACAACGGGCCTTAAGTCGCTTGCGAGCCTTAAGCCCTCTATGAACCGCCATCTTCACCTTTGGTCTTGGGCTTCTCTCTGGTAAGTCTTCTTTGCGTAACCCGTCCCCTCCTGGGCGGCTTACACAAATAGTTATATCTCCAATAGGTATTGCCCTTACATGGACAAGCATCCCACTTATGATTAACCCCTATTGCAAGCATCTGCAACTACAACAAAAGTATTAAGGTAAACCTAACCATAGCATGAAACATGTAGATCCAAATCAGCCCCTAACGAAGCAACGCATAAACTATGGTTTAAGCTTCTCTCACTCTAGCAACCCATCATCTACTTATTACTTCCCTATGCCCTCCTCTAGGCAAAATAATGGTGAAGTGTCATGTAGTCGACGTTCACATGACACCACTAGCGGACAAGACAACATACATCTCATCAAAATATCAAACGAATACCAAATTCACATGACTACTAATAGCAAGAGTTCACCCATGTCCTCAGGAACAAACGTAACTACTCACAAAGCATATTCATGTTCATAATCAGAGGTGTAATAATATGCATTAAGGATGTTAACATATGATCTTCCACCAAGTAAACCAATTTGTAATAATATACAAGGAGTAATCAACACTACTAGCAACCCACAGGTACCAATTTGTGGTTTTGGATACAAGATTGGATACAAGAGATGAACTAGGGTTTGAGAGGAGATGGTGCTGGTGAAGATGTTGATGGAGATTGACCCCCTCCCGATGAGAGGATCGTTGGTGATAACGTTGGTGATGATTTCCCCCTCCCGGAGGGAAGTGTCCCCGGCAGAACAGCTCTACCAGAGCCCTAGATTGGTTCCGCCAAGGTTCCGCCTCGTGGCGGCGGAGTTTCGTCCCGTAAGCTTGCCCATGATTTTTTTCCAGGGTAAAAGCGATGATATAGCAGAAGATGGACACCGGAGGCCCACCAGGGGGCCCAGGAGATAGGGGCGCGCCCTATAGGGGGGCGCCCCCTGTCTCCTAGATAGGGTGTGGGCCCCCTGTTGTATTTCTTTGGCCCAGAAATTCTTATTAATTCCAAAAACTTGTTTCATGGAGTTTCAGGACTTTTGGAGTTATGCAGAATAGGTTTCCAATGTTTGCTCCTTTTCCAGCCAGAATATCAGCTGCCGGCATTCCTCCTCTTCATGGTAAACCTTGTAAAATAAGATAGAATAGCCATAAGTATTGAGATATAATGTGTAATAACAGCCCATAATGCAATAAATATTGATATAAAAACATGATGCAAAATGGACGTATCAACTCCCCCAAGCTTAGACCTCGCTTGTCCTCAAGCAGAAGCCGATATCGAAAAATATGTCCACATGTTTAGAGATAGAGGTGTCGATAAAAATAAAATACGGACATGATGGTATCATGATCATTCTTATAAAAGCAACATGTATAGATTCCATTGTATAATTTTTTATGCTCAAGTAACAATCAATTCACAATATCAAGTATGGTTGACAAACTTCATTAAGAGCTAACAAACTATAATCTCAGTCATTGAAGCAATCTCAATTTTTCATAACATCAGAAACAGTCAACAATAGAGCTTTTCAGCAAGTCCACATACTCAACTATCATATAGTGTTCTACAATTGCTAACACTCACGCAATACTTGTGGTTATGGAGTTTCAGACGGACACTGAGAAAGATAGGGGCTTATTGTGTTGCCTCCCAACATATTCACCTTTAGGTGATGTCAACAATAATAGCCCATGCTAACGAACATCCAATTGGATATGTATATCACGATCTTTCAAACACGGGGAGGTTGCCAAAGGATAAAATGAAAAAGGGAAAGGTGAAGATCACCTTGACTCAAGCACAAAATAAAAGCATAAAGTAAGAACATGAAGTAAAAGATAGGCCCTTCGCAGAGGGAAGAAGAGATTGTCATGCGCTTTTAGGGTTGGATACACAAAATCTTAGTACGAAAGAACGTCACTTTATATGTCACTTGTGTATGGACCCTTATTATGCAGTCCGTCATATTATTGCTCCCATAACAAGATCGTATAAAGCTTATTTTCTCCGCACTAATAAGGCATGCATACTTAGGGAGCAATTTTTATTGCTTGCACCGATGACAACTTACTTGAAGGATCTTACTCAATCCATAGGTAGATATGGTGAACTCTCATGGCAAAACTGGGTTTAAGGGTATTTGGAAGCACAAGTAGTATCCCTACTTGGTGTTGGGAATTTGGCTAGAATGAGGGGGAAAGGCAAGCTCAACATGTTCGGAAGGTCAATGACAACATACTTTAACTGAGATGTGAGAAAACATATACCATTACGTTGTCTTCCTTGTCCATCATCAACTCTTTTAGCATGTCATACTTGATGAGTGCTCACAATCATTAAAGATGTCCAAGATAGTGTATTTATATGTGAACCTCTCTTCCCTTATTACTTCCTATTAATTGCAACGATGACCAAAACTAAGTTTATCAACTCTCAACAACCTTTATGCCTCATACTTTCTATGTGTGAAGTTATTACTATCCATAAGATCAATATGAACTCTTTTATTCTTTTTATTTTCTCAAGATTATAGAAACAAAGCAAAAGCCCTTAACCCAACACTAATCTTTATTATAGATAACTCACGGACTCGATTACAAAAAGAGAGCACTAAGCAAAACTCAAAACTACTTGATATCAAAACTTCAATCTACTAGATCAAGATACTACTAAAAGGATCGAACTAAATAAAAAAGTTAAGATAGGAGTGTGATGGTGATACGATACCGGGCCACCTCCCCCAAGCTTGGCAGTTGCCAAGGGGGAGGGCCCATACCCATGTGATTATGTCCTCGTAGGTGATGGAGGTGCTGATGATGATGGTGGATAATCCCACATCGAGCGTAGAAGCTCCTCCAACTTGCGGATAATGCCCTTGAGTCCGGAGATATGATCCTTCAATAAAATATTCTCCTGTGTGAGATACTTATTTTGTATGCGAGCTAACTCAATCATCTGGAAAGCTTTAATCTCAGTTGGAGTAAAAAGGTTAGGTAGGGGTTGAGGGATGTCTTCTTCTTTCACTGTCGGGGCTTGAACCTCCATGGCCTTCTTGATCTCTTCATCCTTGTTGATCTCTTCCGGTTCTTCTCTTTTCAGCTCTATCTTCAATAGTCAAGCATCCTTATGTTCATTGTTGAAGGAGGGTGACGCCATGGTACTCTAGATCTGTAACAGGAAACAGCTCGAAACGGAAACAGAGGATATTTGCGTGATACGGTGGTCAAAACCTCCGGGATTATACTCTGGATGATCTTCCCGTTGAACAGGAACCTATTTTGAAACATAACCTTCCCGTTGAAATTCTTGAGGATCCCCCACCACCCAAGGGTGATCCCGTGTTTGAACTGAAACCTCTACTTGATAATCTTAAGTATGCTTATCTCGATGAAAAGAAAATATATCATGTTATTATAAGTGCTAACCTTTCAGAGCATGAAGAAGAAAGATAATTGAAAACTCTGAAGAAGCATCGAGCTGCTATTGGATATACTCTGGATGATCTTAAGGGCGTTAGTCCCACGTTATGCCAACACAAAATTAAATTAAAGGACGTTGCCAAACCAGTTAGAGGTCCTCAGTGACGACTAAAAATCCTAAAATGAAAGAAGTGGTAAGAAAGGAGATACGAAAGCTCTATGAGGCAGGTATAATTTATCCCGTTGGTGATAGTGATTGGGTAAGCCCTGTCCATTGTGTCCCTAAAAAGGGAGGTATTACTATTGTTCCTAATGATAAAGATGAATTGATCCCGCAAAGAATTATTATAGGTTATAGGATGGTAATTGATTTTCGTAAACTAAATAGAGCTACTAAGAAAGATCATTACCCTTTACCTTTTATTGATCAAATGCTAGAAAGACTGTCCAAACACACAAATTTCTGCTTTCTAGATGGTTTTTCTGGTTTCTCTCAAATACCTGTCTCAGCGGGAGATCAAGCAAAAATTAATTTTACTTGCCCTTTCAGTACATTCTCTTATACATGTATGCCTTTTGGTTTATGTAATGCACCTGCTACCTTTCAAAGATGCATGATGGTTATATTCTCTGATTTTTGTGAAAATATTTGCGAGGTATTCATGGATGACTTCTCTGTTTATGGATCCTCCTTTGATAATTGTTTGAGCAACCTTGATCGAGTTTTGCAGAGATGCAAAGACACTAGTCTCGTCCTGAATTGGGAAAAGTGTCACTTTATGGTTAATGAAGGCATTGTCTTGGGGCATAAGATTTTCGAGAGAGGTATTGAGGTTGATAAAGCTAAAGTTGATGCTATTGAAAAAATGCCATGTCCCAAGGCCATAAAAGGTATAAGAAGTTTCCTTGGTCATGCCGGTTTTTATAGGAGGTTCATTAAAGACTTTTCTAAGATCTCTAGGCCTCTTACTAATTTATTGCAAAAAGATATTCCTTTTGTCTTTGATGATGATTGTGTAGAAGCATTTGAAATACTTAAGAAAGCTTTGATCACTGCACCTGTTGTTCAGCCACCTGATTGGAATCTACATTTTGAAATAATGTGTGACGCTAGTGATTATGATATAGGGGCTGTTCTAGGGCAAAGAGTCGATAAGAAATTGAATGTGATCCAGTATGCTACTAAGACTCTTGATACAACCCAAAGAAATTATGCTACCATTGAAAAAGAATTCTTAGTAGTTGTGTTTGCATGTGATAAGTTTATACCTTATATTGTTGATTCCACAGTTACTATTCACACTGATCATGCTGGTATTAAATATCTTATGGAAAAGAAAGATGCTAAGCCTAGACTCATTAGATGGGTTCTCCTGCTCCAAGAGTTTGGTTTGCACATTATTGTTAGAAAGGGAGATGAGAACCCCGTTGCAGATAACTTGTCTAGGTTAGAGAATGTTTTTGATGACCCACTGCCTATTGATGATAGCTTTCCTGATGAACAATTAGCGATCATTAATGCTTCTCGCACTGCTCCATGGTATGCCGATTATGCTAATCATATTGTTGCCAAATTTATACCACCTAATTTCACATACCAGCAAAAGAAAAAGTTCTTTTATGATCTAAGACATTACTTTTGGGATGACCCACACATTTATAAAGAAGGAGTAGATGGTGTTATTAGACGTTGTGTACCTGAGCATGAACAGGAACAGATCGTACCCAAGTGTCACTCTGAATCATATGGAGGACACCACACTGGAGATAGAACTGCACATAAGGTATTACAATCTGGTTTTTATTGGCCTACTCTCTTCAAAGATACTCGTAAGTTTGTCTTATCTTGTGATGAATGTCAAAGAATTGGTAATATTAGTAGACATCAAGAAATTCCTATGAATTATTCTCTTGTTATTGAACCGTTTGATGTTTGGGGCTTTCATTATATAGGACCTTTTCCTGCCTCTAATGGTTATACACATATTTTAGTTGTTGTTGATTACGTTACCAAGTGGGTAGAAGCTATTCCAACTAGTAGTGTGTAACACTTCTATTAAAATGCTTAAAGAAGTTATTTTTTTGAGGTTTGGAGTCCCTAGATATCTTATGACTGATGGTGGTTCACATTTTATTCATAGTGCTTTCCGTAAGATGCTTGCTAAGTATGATGTCAATCATAGAATTGCATCTCCTTATCATCCGCATAGAGAGCTCAAATTAATTTTGCAAAAGACTGTTAATAGATCTAGAAAGAATTGGTCTGAAAAACTTGATGATGAATTATGGGCCTATAGAACTGCATATAAAAATCCTATGGGTATGTCTCCGTATAAGATGGTTTATGGAAAAGCATGTCATTTACCTCTTGAACTTGAACATAAAGAATATTGGGCTATTAAAGATCTCAATTATGACTTCAAACTTGCCGGTGAGAAGAGGTTGTTTGATATTAGCTCACTTGATGAATGGAGAACCCAAGCTTATGAGAATGCCAAGCTATTCAAAGAAGAAGTCAAGCGATGGCATGATAAAAGGATACAAAAGCGTGAATTCAACGTAGGTGATTATGTGTTATTATTAAACTCTCATTTAAGATTTTTTTGCAAGAAAGCGTCTCTCTAAATGGGAAGGCCCCTACGTTATCGAGGAGGTCTATCGTTCTGGTGCGATAAAGATCAACAACTTTGAAGGCACAAGTCCAAGGGTGGTAAACGGTCAAAGAATTAAACATTACATTTCAGGTAATCCTATTAATGTTGAAACTAATATTATTGAAACCGTAACCCCGGAGGAATACATAACGGACACTTTCCAGAACGTTCCAGACTAGGAAAAGGAATAGGTATGTGGTACGGTAAGTAAATCGACTCCAAAACAACTCCAATGGCAATTGTTATTAGTTTTGGATTATTTAAGAATTTTAGGAAGAAAGAAGTAGGCTGAAAGGGACACGAGGCCCCCACGAGAGTGGAGGGCGCCCCCCCCCTTACTGGGCACTCCCCCTGTCTCGTGGGCACCTTGTGTGCCTCCCGGACTACGTTTTCTTGCACGTACGTAGTTTGGTCGGTAGAAATTCATTATATATAATATACAAGGAGTAATCAACACTACTAGCAACCCACAGGTACCAATTTGTGGTTTTGGATACAAGATTGGATACAAGAGATGAACTAGGGTTTGAGAGGAGATGGTGCTGGTGAAGATGTTGATGGAGATTGACCCCCTCCCGATGAGAGGATCGTTGGTGATAACGTTGGTGATGATTTCCCCCTCCCGGAGGGAAGTGTCCCCGGCAGAACAGCTCTACCAGAGCCCTAGATTGGTTCCGCCAAGGTTCCGCCTCGTGGCGGCGGAGTTTCGTCCCGTAAGCTTGCCCATGATTTTTTTCCAGGGTAAAAGCGATGATATAGCAGAAGATGGACACCGGAGGCCCACCAGGGGGCCCAGGAGATAGGGGCGCGCCCTATAGGGGGGCGCCCCCTGTCTCCTAGATAGGGTGTGGGCCCCCTGTTGTATTTCTTTGGCCCAGAAATTCTTATTAATTCCAAAAACTTGTTTCATGGAGTTTCAGGACTTTTGGAGTTATGCAGAATAGGTTTCCAATGTTTGCTCCTTTTCCAGCCAGAATATCAGCTGCCGGCATTCCTCCTCTTCATGGTAAACCTTGTAAAATAAGATAGAATAGCCATAAGTATTGAGATATAATGTGTAATAACAGCCCATAATGCAATAAATATTGATATAAAAACATGATGCAAAATGGACGTATCAACTCCCCCAAGCTTAGACCTCGCTTGTCCTCAAGCAGAAGCCGATATCGAAAAATATGTCCACATGTTTAGAGATAGAGGTGTCGATAAAAATAAAATACGGACATGATGGTATCATGATCATTCTTATAAAAGCAACATGTATAGATTCCATTGTATAATTTTTTATGCTCAAGTAACAATCAATTCACAATATCAAGTATGGTTGACAAACTTCATTAAGAGCTAACAAACTATAATCTCAGTCATTGAAGCAATCTCAATTTTTCATAACATCAGAAACAGTCAACAATAGAGCTTTTCAGCAAGTCCACATACTCAACTATCATATAGTGTTCTACAATTGCTAACACTCACGCAATACTTGTGGTTATGGAGTTTCAGACGGACACTGAGAAAGATAGGGGCTTATTGTGTTGCCTCCCAACATATTCACCTTTAGGTGATGTCAACAATAATAGCCCATGCTAACGAACATCCAATTGGATATGTATATCACGATCTTTCAAACACGGGGAGGTTGCCAAAGGATAAAATGAAAAAGGGAAAGGTGAAGATCACCTTGACTCAAGCACAAAATAAAAGCATAAAGTAAGAACATGAAGTAAAAGATAGGCCCTTCGCAGAGGGAAGAAGAGATTGTCATGCGCTTTTAGGGTTGGATACACAAAATCTTAGTACGAAAGAACGTCACTTTATATGTCACTTGTGTATGGACCCTTATTATGCAGTCCGTCATATTATTGCTCCCATAACAAGATCGTATAAAGCTTATTTTCTCCGCACTAATAAGGCATGCATACTTAGGGAGCAATTTTTATTGCTTGCACCGATGACAACTTACTTGAAGGATCTTACTCAATCCATAGGTAGATATGGTGAACTCTCATGGCAAAACTGGGTTTAAGGGTATTTGGAAGCACAAGTAGTATCCCTACTTGGTGTTGGGAATTTGGCTAGAATGAGGGGGAAAGGCAAGCTCAACATGTTCGGAAGGTCAATGACAACATACTTTAACTGAGATGTGAGAAAACATATACCATTACGTTGTCTTCCTTGTCCATCATCAACTCTTTTAGCATGTCATACTTGATGAGTGCTCACAATCATTAAAGATGTCCAAGATAGTGTATTTATATGTGAACCTCTCTTCCCTTATTACTTCCTATTAATTGCAACGATGACCAAAACTAAGTTTATCAACTCTCAACAACCTTTATGCCTCATACTTTCTATGTGTGAAGTTATTACTATCCATAAGATCAATATGAACTCTTTTATTCTTTTTATTTTCTCAAGATTATAGAAACAAAGCAAAAGCCCTTAACCCAACACTAATCTTTATTATAGATAACTCACGGACTCGATTACAAAAAGAGAGCACTAAGCAAAACTCAAAACTACTTGATATCAAAACTTCAATCTACTAGATCAAGATACTACTAAAAGGATCGAACTAAATAAAAAAGTTAAGATAGGAGTGTGATGGTGATACGATACCGGGCCACCTCCCCCAAGCTTGGCAGTTGCCAAGGGGGAGGGCCCATACCCATGTGATTATGTCCTCGTAGGTGATGGAGGTGCTGATGATGATGGTGGATAATCCCACATCGAGCGTAGAAGCTCCTCCAACTTGCGGATAATGCCCTTGAGTCCGGAGATATGATCCTTCAATAAAATATTCTCCTGTGTGAGATACTTATTTTGTATGCGAGCTAACTCAATCATCTGGAAAGCTTTAATCTCAGTTGGAGTAAAAAGGTTAGGTAGGGGTTGAGGGATGTCTTCTTCTTTCACTGTCGGGGCTTGAACCTCCATGGCCTTCTTGATCTCTTCATCCTTGTTGATCTCTTCCGGTTCTTCTCTTTTCAGCTCTATCTTCAATAGTCAAGCATCCTTATGTTCATTGTTGAAGGAGGGTGACGCCATGGTACTCTAGATCTGTAACAGGAAACAGCTCGAAACGGAAACAGAGGATATTTGCGTGATACGGTGGTCAAAACCTCCGGGATTATATATAATGAATTTCTACCGACCAAACTACGTACGTGCAAGAAAACGTAGTCCGGGAGGCACACAAGGTGCCCACGAGACAGGGGGAGTGCCCAGTAAGGGGGGGGGCGCCCTCCACTCTCGTGGGGGCCTCGTGTCCCTTTCAGCCTACTTCTTTCTTCCTAAAATTCTTAAATAATCCAAAACTAATAACAATTGCCATTGGAGTTGTTTTGGAGTCGATTTACTTACCGTACCACATACCTATTCCTTTTCCTAGTCTGGAACGTTCTGGAAAGTGTCCGTTATGTATTCCTCCGGGGTTACGGTTTCAATAATATTAGTTTCAACATTAATAGGATTACCTGAAATGTAATGTTTAATTCTTTGACCGTTTACCACCCTTGGACTTGTGCCTTCAAAGTTGTTGATCTTTATCGCACCAGAACGATAGACCTCCTCGATAACGTAGGGGCCTTCCCATTTAGAGAGACGCTTTCTTGCAAAAAAATCTTAAATGAGAGTTTAATAATAACACATAATCACCTACGTTGAATTCACGCTTTTGTATCCTTTTATCATGCCATCGCTTGACTTCTTCTTTGAATAGCTTGGCATTCTCATAAGCTTGGGTTCTCCATTCATCAAGTGAGCTAATATCAAACAACCTCTTCTCACCGGCAAGTTTGAAGTCATAATTGAGATCTTTAATAGCCCAATATTCTTTATGTTCAAGTTCAAGAGGTAAATGACATGCTTTTCCATAAACCATCTTATACGGAGACATACCCATAGGATTTTTATATGCAGTTCTATAGGCCCATAATTCATCATCAAGTTTTTCAGACCAATTCTTTCTAGATCTATTAACAGTCTTTTGCAAAATTAATTTGAGCTCTCTATGCGGATGATAAGGAGATGCAATTCTATGATTGACATCATACTTAGAAAGCATCTTACGGAAAGCACTATGAATAAAATGTGAACCACCATCAGTCATAAGATATCTAGGGACTCCAAACCTCAAAAAAATAACTTCTTTAAGCATTTTAATAGAAGTGTTACACACTACTAGTTGGAATAGCTTCTACCCACTTGGTAACGTAATCAACAACAACTAAAATATGTGTATAACCATTAGAGGCAGGAAAAGGTCCTATATAATGAAAGCCCCAAACATCAAACGGTTCAATAACAAGAGAATAATTCATAGGAATTTCTTGATGTCTACTAATATTACCAATTCTTTGACATTCATCACAAGATAAGACAAACTTACGAGTATCTTTGAAGAGAGTAGGCCAATAAAAACCAGATTGTAATACCTTATGTGCAGTTCTATCTCCAGTGTGGTGTCCTCCATATGATTCAGAGTGACACTTGGGTACGATCTGTTCCTGTTCATGCTCAGGTACACAACGTCTAATAACACCATCTACTCCTTCTTTATAAATGTGTGGGTCATCCCAAAAGTAATGTCTTAGATCATAAAAGAACTTTTTCTTTTGCTGGTATGTGAAATTAGGTGGTATAAATTTGGCAACAATATGATTAGCATAATCGGCATACCATGGAGCAGTGCGAGAAGCATTAATGATCGCTAATTGTTCATCAGGAAAGCTATCATCAATAGGCAGTGGGTCATCAAAAACATTCTCTAACCTAGACAAGTTATCTGCAACGGGGTTCTCATCTCCCTTTCTAACAATAATGTGCAAACCAAACTCTTGGAGCAGGAGAACCCATCTAATGAGTCTAGGCTTAGCATCTTTCTTTTCCATAAGATATTTAATACCAGCATGATCAGTGTGAATAGTAACTGTGGAATCAACAATATAAGGTATAAACTTATCACATGCAAACACAACTACTAAGAATTCTTTTTCAATGGTAGCATAATTTCTTTGGGTTGTATCAAGAGTCTTAGTAGCATACTGGATCACATTCAATTTCTTATCGACTCTTTGCCCTAGAACAGCCCCTATATCATAATCACTAGCGTCACACATTATTTCAAAATGTAGATTCCAATCAGGTGGCTGAACAACAGGTGCAGTGATCAAAGCTTTCTTAAGTATTTCAAATGCTTCTACACAATCATCATCAAAGACAAAAGGAATATCTTTTTGCAATAAATTAGTAAGAGGCCTAGAGATCTTAGAAAAGTCTTTAATGAACCTCCTATAAAAACCGGCATGACCAAGGAAACTTCTTATACCTTTTATGGCCTTGGGACATGGCATTTTTTCAATAGCATCAACTTTAGCTTTATCAACCTCAATACCTCTCTCGAAAATCTTATGCCCCAAGACAATGCCTTCATTAACCATAAAGTGACACTTTTCCCAATTCAGGACGAGACTAGTGTCTTTGCATCTCTGCAAAACTCGATCAAGGTTGCTCAAACAATTATCAAAGGAGGATCCATAAACAGAGAAGTCATCCATGAATACCTCGCAAATATTTTCACAAAAATCAGAGAATATAACCATCATGCATCTTTGAAAGGTAGCAGGTGCATTACATAAACCAAAAGGCATACATGTATAAGAGAATGTACTGAAAGGGCAAGTAAAATTAATTTTTGCTTGATCTCCCGCTGAGACAGGTATTTGAGAGAAACCAGAAAAACCATCTAGAAAGCAGAAATTTGTGTGTTTGGACAGTCTTTCTAGCATTTGATCAATAAAAGGTAAAGGGTAATGATCTTTCTTAGTAGCTCTATTTAGTTTACGAAAATCAATTACCATCCTATAACCTATAATAATTCTTTGCGGGATCAATTCATCTTTATCATTAGGAACAATAGTAATACCTCCCTTTTTAGGGACACAATGGACAGGGCTTACCCAATCACTATCACCAACGGGATAAATTATACCTGCCTCATAGAGCTTTCGTATCTCCTTTCTTACCACTTCTTTCATTTTAGGATTTTTAGTCGTCACTGAGGACCTCTAACTGGTTTGGCAACGTCCTTTAATTTAATTTTGTGTTGGCATAACGTGGGACTAACGCCCTTAAGATCATCCAGAGTATATCCAATAGCAGCTCGATGCTTCTTCAGAGTTTTCAATTATCTTTCTTCTTCATGCTCTGAAAGGTTAGCACTTATAATAACATGATATATTTTCTTTTCATCGAGATAAGCATACTTAAGATTATCAAGTAGAGGTTTCAGTTCAAACACGGGATCACCCTTGGGTGGTGGGGGATCCTCAAGAATTTCAACGGGAAGGTTATGTTTCAAAATAGGTTCCTGTTTAAGGAATAATTCATATATTTCCCTTCTTTCTTTCATAAATATATCATTTTCATGGTCTAGCAAATATTGTTCTAACGGATCAGTAGGAGGCATGACAATAGAAGCAAGACCAATTATTTCATCTTTACAAGATAATTCTTTATCAGGGGGTTGTCTATAAAATTTAGCAAAATTAAACTCATGAGTCATATCATCTAAGCCAATCATAACAACATCCTTTTTGCAATCAATCGTAGCTTTAATAGTGTTCAAGAAGGGTCTAACAAATATAATGGGACAAAAGGCATCTTGTGGAGAACCAAGAACAAGAAAGTCGGCAGGGTATTTAACCTTCCCACACAAAAATTCAACATCTCTAACAATCCCAATAGGTTTAATGGTATCCCTATTAGCAAGCTTAATAGTAACATCAATGTCTTCTAATTCAACGGGTGCAATGTCGTGCATAATTTCTTTATATAAATCATAAGGTATAGCACTAGCACTAGCACCCATATCACATAAGCCATGATAACAATGTTCTCCTATTTTAATAGAAATAACAGGCATGCCTACAACGGGTCTACGTGTCTTAGTATCTGGCCTAGCAATATTAGCAGTCATGCCACAAAAGTAAATAACATGCCAATCTAAATCATCATCCATGAGATCTTTAACTATAGCAATACTAGGTTCAACATTAATTTGCTCAAGATGTGTATAAGTCCTAGTATTACTCTTACAAACAACATTCGAAGTTTTAGCATGATCCTTAATCCTAACAGGAAAAGGTGGTTTCTCGAGATAAGTAGTAGGAACAATAGGATCACTATAAGTGATAATATTTTCTTCAACTGTAATAGGTGCAACTACTTTAACTTCAACAGGAGAATTATATTTAAACTACTTCTCTTTAGGGAGATCAACGTGAGTAGCAAAAGATTCACAAAAAGAAGCTACTATCTCAGAGTCAAATCCATACTTAGCGCTAAATCCACGAAAAACATTGGTATCCATAAAAGATTTAACACAACCAAACTTAGGTGTCATACCTGACTCCTTATAATCATCGTAACCCCAATCTCCAGAGTTGTGTTTAATACTTTCCAATAAGTCCCATTTGAAATCAATAGTCTTCATCATATAAGAACCAGCACAGGAAGTATCGAGCAGGTTGCGATTATTAAGAGAAAGCCGAGCATAAAAATTTTGAATAATCATTTCCCGAGAGAGCTCATGATTGGGGCACGAATATAACATTGACTTAAGCCTCCCCCAAGCTTGAGCGATGCTTTCTCCTTCGCGAGGCCAGAAATTATATATGTAATTATGATCACGATGAACAAGATGCATAGGATAGAACTTCCGGTGAAATTCCAACTTCAATCGCTTATAATTCCAAGATCCCATATCATCACATAGCCTAAACCATGTCACTGCATCTCCCTTCAAAGATAAAGGGAAGACCTTCCTTTTGAAAACATCAACGGGGATACCTGCAAGCTTAAATAATCCACAAACTTCATCCACAAAGTTAAGGTGTAAATCGGGATGCAATGTTCCATCTCCTGCAAATGGATTAGCTAGCAGTTTCTCTATCATACCTGAAGGAATCTCAAAATAAATATTTTCATAAAGTTCAGTAGGTTGAGGAGCAACTCTTTGCTCTTCTGGTTGGGGCAAAGATGCCCCAAAAAGGCCCCTCAAAGGATTAGTTTCCATAGTGACAAGTAACAGAAAATTTCAGCACAATATATAAATGTTTCCTTACCAAGTTCCACTCACCAAAAGCGCTACACTCCCTAGCAACGGCGCCAACAAAGAGTCTTGATGACCCACAAGTGTAGGGGATCTATCGTAGTCATTTCTAAAGTAAGAGTGTCAGAACCCAATGAGGAGCAGAAGGAATGATAAGCGGTTTTCAGTAAGTTTTTCTGCAAGCACTAAAATTGTAGGTGATAGATAGTTTTTTGATAAGATAAATAGTAACGAGTAACAAGTAAACAAAGTAAATAAAGTGCAGCAAGGTGGCCCAATCCTTTATGTAGCAAAGGATAAGCCTGGACAATTTCTAATAATGATAAAGGAGCTCCCGAGGACACATGGGAATTATCGTCAAGCTAGTTTTCATCACGCTCATATGATTCGCGTTCGGTACTTTGATAATTTGATATGTGGGTGGACCGGTGCTTGGGTACTGCCCTTACTTGGAAAAGCATCCCACTTATGATTAACCCCTATTGCAAGCATCCGCAACTACAACAAAAGTATTAAGGTAAACCTAACCATAGCATCAAACATGTGGATCCAAATCAGCCCCTAAAGAAGCAACGCATAAACTAGGGTTTAAGCTTCTGTCACTCTAGCAACCCATCATCTACTTATTACTTCCCTATGCCCTCCTCTAGGCCCAATAATGGTGAAGTTTCATGTAGTCGACGTTCACATGACACCACTAGCGGAGAAGACAACATACATCTCATCAAAATATCGAACGAATACCAAATTCACATGACTACTAATAGCAAGATTTAACCCATGTCCTTAGGAACAAACGTAACTACTCACAAAGCATATTCATGTTCATAATCAGAGATGTAATAATATGCATTAGGATCTGAACATATGATCTTCCACCAAGTAAACCAATAAGTATCAAGTACAAGGAGTAATCAACACTACTAGCAACCCACAGGAACCAATTTGTGGTTTTGGATACAAGATTGGATACAAGAGATGAACTAGGGTTTGAGAGGAGATGGTGCTGGTGAAGATGTGGAGGGAGATTGACCCCGTCCCAATGAGAGGATCGTTGGTGATGATGTTGGTGATGATTTAGCCCTCCCAAAGGGAAGTGTCCCCGGCAGAACAGCTCTGCCAGAGCCATAGATTGGTTCCGCCAAGGTTCCGCCTCGTGGCGGCGGAGTTCCGTCCCGTAAGCTTGCCCATGATTTTTTCCAGGGTAAAAGCGATGATATAGCAGAAGATGGACACCGGAGGCCCACTAGGGGGCCCAGGAGATAGGGGGCGCGCCCTATAGGGGGGGGGTCTGTCTCCTGGACAGGGTGTGGGCCCCCTGGTGTATTTCTTTCGCCCAGAAATTCTTATTAATTCCAAAAGGTTGTTGTCGGTGTCAAAACCGGCGGATCTCGGGTAGGGGGTCCCGAATTGTGGTTGATGATCGAAGAAGCCATCGGGCCTAAAGGTGACGACATAGAGGAAGTCTCAATGAAAGCACCAATGTCGGTGTCAAAACTGGCGGATCTCGGGTAGGAGGTCCCGAACTGTGCGTCTAGGCAGATGGTAACAGGAGACAAGGGACATGATGTTCTTACCCAGGTTCGGGCCCTCTCGGTGGAGGTAAAACCCTACTCCTGCTTGATTAATATTGATGATATGGGTAGTACAAGAGTAGATCTACCACAATATCGGAGTGGCTAAACCCTAGAAGCTAGCCTATGGTATGATTGTTGTTCGTCCTATGGACTAAACCTCTCCGGTTTATATAGACACCGGAGAGGGCTAGGGTTACACAGAGTCGGTTACAATGGGAGGAGATCTTCATATCGTATCGCCAAGCTTTCCTTCCACACCAAGGAAAGTCCCATCCGGACACGGGACGGAGTCTTCAATCTTGTATCTTCATACTCCGGGAGTCCAGCCGAAGGTCATAGTCCGGCCATCTGGACACCCCCTAATCCAGGACTCCCTCAGTTGTTTCGTGGAGTTTCAGGACTTTTGGGGTTGTGCAGAATAGGTTTCCAACATTTGCTCGTTTTCCAGCCAGAATTCCAGCTGCCGGCATTCCTCCTCTTCATGGTAAACCTTGTAAAATAAGAGAGAATAGCCATAAGTATTGAGATATTATGTGTAATAACAGCCCATAATGCAATAAATAGTTATATAAATTTAAGTGTGTAGACCCTACGGGTTCGGGAATCATGCAGACATGACCGAGACAGCTCTCTGGCCAATAACCAACAGCGGGATCTGGATACCCATGTTGGCTCCCACATGTTCAACGATGCTCTCATCGGATGAACCACGATGTCAAGGATTCAAGCAATCCCGTATACAATTCCCTTTGTCAATCGGTACATTACTTGCCCGAGATTCGATCGCCGGTATCCCAATACCTCGTTCAATCTCGTTACCCACAAGTCACTTTACTCGTTCCATAATGCATGATCCTGTGACTAACTACTTAGTCACATTGAGCTCATTATGATGATGCATTACCGAGTGGGCCCAGAGATACCTCTCCGTCATACGGAGTGACAAATCCCAGTCTCAATTCATGCCAACCCAACAGACACTTTCGGAGATACCCGTAGTGCACCTTTATAGCCACCCAGTTACGTTGTGATGTTTGGCACACCCAAAGAATTCCTACAGTATCCGGGAGTTGCACAATCTCATGGTCTAAGGAAATGATACTTGACATTAGAAAAGCTTTAGCAAACGAACTACACGATCTTGTGCTATGCTTAGGATTGGGTCTTGTCCATCACGTCATTCTCCTAATGATGTGATCCCGTTATCAATGACATCTAATTTCCATGGTCAGGAAACCATAACCATCTATTGATCAACGAGCTAGTGAACTAGAGGCTCACTAGGGACATGTTGTGGTCTATGTATTCACGCATGTATTACTGTTTCCAGTTAATACAATTATAGCATGAACAATAGGCAATTATCATGAACAAGGAAATACAATAATAACCATTTTATTATTGCCTCTAGGGCATATTTCCAAGAGATTCGCTGTCAAAACAACCGACCGTCTCACCTTCAGACACCGATTCAGATCCGATCCCGTGGACACATCCCACGAACGCACGCTTCATGGTAGGCTGAATCTGGGCGGGACTTGCACGCTGAGCCGTCTCGACGAGGTCGGTGCAGATGTCCGGCTCATGGCCCGGTTTGCCGATCTTGCCGATGAAGATGTGAATTCCGCCGAAGGGGACCCGGTACCCGTACTCAATTGAGTCGGCCTCGGGGCCCCAGCCTGCATCGTCGATGTAGAGCTTGCCGCGACGACTCTTGGTCATCCAGCCCACTGCGTATCCTTTGAGTCCTTCAAATCTTCCCTTCAAGAACTCGAAACTATCATGCGAAAGCCCCATGGTGGGCGTCAACTGTGGTGGAAATATCACGTCAGATGTCCTCATAGAAGGACTTAGTCATGGAGCCATCGCGGCGGGTTAGCTTAAAGGTTTTAAACCGGACAAAGGACACGAGGGTTTTTATACTAGTTCGGCCCCTTCGATGAAGGTAAAGGCCTACGTCTAGTTGGGATGGGATTATTGGGGTCTCGATAACCAGGGAGCTAAACAAGCTATGCCTGGCTCTTGAGTTGTTGTTTCTTGTCCCTGAACTGCCGCCGGGTCGTCCCTTTATATACACAAGTTGACGCCCGGCCGGTTACAGAGTCCCGAGGCCGACTCATACAAGTGTCCGGCTCGGTCTCTCCTTTCCTTATCTTACAATACAAGTTACATGACTATGGCGGTTTACCATTATGGGCCCTAATCCGCCTTTGGGCTCCTGGCCTCTAAGCTTCATATTAAAGCGCCATCTTCTGGGTCTTCATGGGCTTCAATATAGTTGAGTGTGAACCGGCCCCTCCTGGGCGTTTTACACTCAGTAGTTATATCCCTAACATTTACTGTACTTCCTAGATATCACTACCTCCTACTTTACTTCTTGCATGCTATACTTACGATAATGGTGTTGTTCTGATGCCACCTGTTGGTTCCATCAGACTTCTTCATGTTATCTATGCTTAATTACACATCAGTAAACTAGCATGTGGTTTCGCTGATTTTTGTTTGTTTTACCCTACATTTTCTGATGCCTCTGAGCCTCTGTTCATTACGGGGCTTTTTGGTTCCCAGCCACAGTTTCCCAAGCCAAAGTTTGGCAGCCACAATTTAGATGGCATTTGTTTGGTTTTTGCCACACTTTTATTGCCCCTATGACCCACTTATCATAGAGATAAATTTTTTGCCAACTTTTGCGAAAGTTTGGCGTCCAATTTCTCAGCCACACTTGTGTGGCTTGCCATACTTGCATGGCTGGTCACACTTTGGCTTGGCCACACTAGTCTCCAACCAAAAAGACCCTACTTTTTTGTGCGTTCTTGATCTTGCCAAGTTGCATGACTAATTTAATGCTTCTACTAATTATGCAGCTGCCAACCCCATCAAGCAAAATATTTGTTCTTTTGGGGCTGGCACCTCAAACAAGCATAAAAATAGAGTGAGGCACATATATTGTCCTGTAAGCACACACCTTTCTTTCATTAGTTTATATGAACCATTGATGATCAATTCGAACCAGTGCAAGCGATTAAAATTAATTTTACCTAAATAGAGGGTGCTGAATAAAGTACAACAACTAGATTTGTAACCACGGGATGCTGACGATATCTTCAAAGAACATTACAACAATAGTGAGGCTTCACATCAACATATGGTAAGCCAGTGTGTTTTAGTGCATGTGAAATGTAATGTGTGTAGGCTGCTTTCTTGGATTGTGCCCTCAACCTGTAACCCTACAGAATTACAAATAGTTCAGTTGTCTGCTTTGTTGTATTGCTTGATTCGAATGCTTGTTGGTTACTTCTTAGTCTATACCTGAGTTGGCCAATATGTCAGCAGTGCCTGCTGTACTATCGTAAAGAAATGGATGCCTAGTTCATTTGACTTCTTAACTTTTCCGATGAACTTCATCACAAGATTGTCTTTGTATTTTATATGGGTCCACACTGTTAATGCTTTCTCAAATTATTTGAACTTCTTAGATGCCTTGGCAACTTAAATATAGCGGTGGTACACTCCCTTTCAACTAGGGATGTCAATTGGGTCCCATTTAATCCTGATTAAAGTACACTAGTGGTATGATAGTGAAGGAATTATGCCCTAGAGGCAATAATAAAGTTATTATTTATTTCCTCATTTCATGATAAATTTTAATTATTCATCATAGAATTGTATTAACCGGAAACTTAGTACATGTGTGAATACATAGACAAAACATATAGTCCCTAGTATGCCTCTACTTGACTAGATTGTTTATCAAAGATGGTTATGTTTCCTAACCATAGACATGTGTTGTCATTTGATAACGGGATCACATCATTAGGAGAATGATGTGATGGACATGACCCATCCGTTAGCTTAGCATTATGATTGTTACAGTTTCATTGCTACTACTTTCTTCATGACTTATACATGTTCCTCAGACTATGAGATTATGCAACTCCCGGATACCAGAGGAATACTTTCTGTGCTACCAAACATCACAACATAAATGGGTGATTATAAAGGTGCACTACAGGTGTCTCCGAAGGTGATTGTTGGGTTGGCATAGATCGAGATTAGGATTTGTCATTCCGTGTTTCAGAGAAGTATCTCTGGCGCCTCTCGGTAAAGCTCATCAATATAAGCCCTGCAAGCATTGTGACTAATCAGTTAGTTGCAGGATGAAGTATTACAGAACGAGTAAAGAGAAATTCCGGTAATGAGATTGAACTAGGTATAATGATACCGGCGATCGAATCTCGGGCAAGTAACATACCAATGACAAAGGGAACAATGTATGTTGTTATGCGGTATGAGCGATAAAGATCTTCGTAGAATATGTAGAAACCAATATGAGCATCCAGGTTCCGCTATTGGTTATTGACCAGAGAAGTGTCTCGGTCATGTCTACAAAGTTCTCGAACCCGTAGGGTCCACACGCTTAATGTTTGATGATGCTTGGTATTATGAGCTTATGTGATATGATGTACCGAAGGTTGTTCGAAGTCCCAAATGTGATCACGGACATGATGAGGAGTCTCGAAATGGTCGAGACACAAATATTGATATATTGGACGGCTATGTTCGAACACCGGAAGTGTTCTGAAAAAGTTTTGGATAAAACCGGAGAACCGGAGGGTTACTGGAACCCCCCGGGAGATTAATGGGCCTTAGTGGGCATTAGTGGAGAATAGAGAGGGCCGGACAGCGGTGGCTCCCCCCCCCCTTTCCCAGTCCGAATTGGACAAGGGAAGGGGGCTCCCCCTCTCCTTCCTTCTCTTCTCTCCTATTTCCCTTCTTCTACTTCTTGTACTTGGAAAGGGGGGAAACCTACTCCTACTAGGAGTAGGAGTCCTCCCCCATGGCGCGCCCCTTGTGGCCGGGCGGCCTCCTCCTCCCCTCCTTTATATACGGGGGAGGGGGCACCCCATAGACACACAAGTTGATCCTTAGCCGTGTGTGGTGCCCCCCTCCACAGTTTTCCACCTCGGTCATATCGTCGTAGTGCTTAGGCGAAGCCCTGCGCCTGTAACTTCATCATCACCGTCACCACGCCATCGTGGTGACGGAACTCTCCCTCGGCCTTAGGTAGATCTAGAGTTCAAGGGTTGTTACCGAGCTGAACGTGTGCAGATCATGGAGGTGCCGTGCGTTCGGTACTAGATCGGTTGGATCGCGAAGGCGTTTTGACTACATCAACCGCGTTACATAATGCTTCCGCTTTTGGTCTATGAGGGTACGTGGACACACTCTCCCTCTCGTTGTTATGCATCACCTAGATAGATCTTGCTTGATCGTAGGAAAATTTTGAAATTACTGCGTTCCCCAACAGTGGCACCCGAGCCAGGTCAATGCGTAGATGTTATTTGCACGAGTAGAACACAAACAAGCATTATGCAACATAGGTGGCTGGCGGGTGTATGTTTCTCCAACTTTAGTTGAATCGAGTGTGGCTAAGCCCGGTCCTTGTTGAAGGATCGAACAGCACACTTGACGAAAAATCGTTATGGTATTGATCCGTAGGTAAGAAAATTTCTTGCTAGAAGCCCGTAGCAGCCACGTAAAACTTGCAACAACAAAGTAGAGGACGTCTAACTTGTTTTTGCAGGGCTTGTTGTGATGTGATATGGTCAAGGCATGATGTGATATAAATTGTTGTATGAGATGATCATGTTTTGTAACTAAGTTATCGGCAACTAGCAGGAGCCATATGGTTGTCGCTTTATTCTATGCAATGCAATCAACATGTAATTGTTTTAGTTTATCACTAAGCAGTAGCAATAGTCATAGTAGCAATAGTTGGCAAGACGACAACGATGCTACGATGGATATCAAGGTGTCGTGCCGGTGACGATGGCGATCATGATGATGCTTCGGTGATGTAGATCATGAGCACAAGATGATGATGACCATATCATGTCACATATTTTGATTGCATGTGATGTTTATCTTCTATGCATCTTATTTTTCTTAGTACGGTGGTATCATTATAAGATGATACCTTACTAAATTTCAAGGTATAAGTGTTCTCCCTGAGTATGCACCGTTGCTACAGTTCTTCGTGCTGAGACACCACGTGATGATCGGGTGTGATAATCTCTATGTTTACATACAATGGGTGCAAGCCAGTTTAGCACACGCAGAATACTCGGGTTAAACTTGACGAGCCTAGCATATGCAGATATGGCCTCGGAACACTGAGACCGAACGGTCGAACGTGAATCATATAGTAAATCAACATTGTGATGTTCACCATTAAAAACTACTCCATCCCACGTGATGATCGGGCATGGTTTAGTTGATTTGGATCATGTGATCACTTAGATGATTAGAGGGATGTCTATCTAAGTGGGAGTTCTTAAGTAATATGATTAATTGAACTTTAATTTATCATGTACTTAGTCCTTTTGCATGTCTATGTTATTGTAGATCAATGGCCCGTTTTATCGTTCCTTTGAATTTTAATGCGTTCCTAGAGAAAGCTAAGTTGAAAGATGATGGCAGCAACTACACGGCCTGGGTCCGTAACTTGAGGGTTATCCTCATTGTTGCATAGAAGAATTATGCCCTGGAAGCACCGCTGGGTGCCAGGCCTGCTGCAGATACTATTGATGATGTTAAGAACGTCTGGCAGAGAAAAGCTAATGACTACTCGATAGTTCAGTGTGCCATGCTTTACGACTTAGAATCGGGACTTCAAAGACATTTTGAATGTCATGGAGCATATGATATGTTCCAAGAGTTGAAGTTAATATTTCAAGCAAATTCCCGAGTTGAGAGATATGAAATCTCCAACAAGTTCTATAGCTGCAAAATGGAGGAGAATAGTTCTGTCAGTGAACAAATACTAAGAATGTCTGGGTACCATAACCACTTGACTCAACTGAGAGTTAATATTCCTGATGATAGTGTTATTGACAGACTTCTTTAATCACTGCCACCAACCTATAAAGGCTTCGTTATGAACTATAATTTGCAAGGGATGAACAAGACTATTCCTGAGCTCTTCACAATGCTAAAGGCTGCGAAGGTAGAAATCAAAAAGGAGCATCAAGTGTTGATGGTCAACAAGACCACTAGTTTCAAGAAAAGGGCAAAGGGAAGAAGGGGAACTTCAAGAAGAACGGCAAAAAGGTTGCTCCTCAAGAGAAGAGACCCAAGTCTGGACCTAAACCTGAAACTGAGTGCTTCTACTTCAAAGGGACTGTTCACTGGAAGCAGAACTGCCCCAAGTATTTGGCGGATACAAAGGATGGCAAAGTGAAAGGTATATTTGATATACATGTTATTGATGTGTACCTTACTAATGCTCAGAGTAGCGCCTGGGTATTTGATACTGGTTCTGTTGCTCATATTTTCAACTCGAAATAGGGATACAGACTAAACAAAGATTGGCTAAGGATGAGGTGACGATGCGCGTGGGAAATGGTTCCAAGGTCGATGTGATTGCCATTGGCATGCTACCTCTACATCTACCATCGGGATTAGTTTTAGACCTGAATAATTGTTATTTGGTGCCGGCGTTGAGCATGAAGATTATATTTGGATCTTGTTTGGTGCATGTTCGCACACGAACACATCACCGTGTACCTCCAATGCTAAGGGTGATGCACCGCAGCTCATGTTGAAGGAGACCCGGCCGGAAGTGCAGTACCTAGGCAATCCGGCAGGTGCTTTTGAGGACCCGAAACCCCACACGCCCGGGAGGGACCCCGTCTGGGCGCGCGGCGGCTATGGGCTGCCCTAGGTCGACCTGATCGCCCCAATGGCCTCGAGTTCCGCTGCCCTGCAACAAGAAGAGCAGACGAAGAACAAGGAAGAAGAAGAACTAGGGTTAAGGAGAAAACATAGAAGGTAAAAAGTGGTAGATGATTTGTTCGATTGTGTGTTCTTCAATCGGCCGTCACCCCTTACATATATATGAGGCGGCTAGACTTTCCGTACAAGAAAAGGACTCAAACCCTTCCAAAACATCAAAAGTTAACCTAACTCGCACTACGAGGGCCGGAACTTCCAGGCTAAAATTACATCAAGTTGCCCTCTTGCACTGCTCCTGCAGGTCGCATATGGCTTCGAATCGCAATGGTCCCAAAAGCAAAGTTGTAGATCTTGCAATGGAGAAAAATTCCTTAGTTGATCAATTTTTCATCCAAGGTCATCTTAATGTTGAAATTGGCCCCGCAAATCTGCAAACAATGTTAAAATTCCAGTTTTCGGGACGCACCGCGTGCAAACTTTCGGTTTAGCCTGGAACCTTCCCGGAAGTTTTAACCGGAACTTCCGGGGCAGACTTATGCAGCGCACCGTTTTGGCTCTAATTTTTGCATACGAACTCCAATTTAGACATTTCTTATATCAAAATCGATCGTTTCGACAAGAGGAAGACAATCCGTGTAGAAACTTTTCCCGTATGAAGGCATTTTGGGGGCGTAATCAGCCGAATAATGTTCTGAATATAAAATCTGAATACTTCAAACACAACTTCGGCCTTAGAGAGGAGATCGGAAGGCTATGTCTGAAATATCAAAGTTTCTCCTTTTGACGATACGGAACTTTCTCACTTTGAGCACTTCTCCATTTGAGGCCTTCTTAATTATGTTTTTGACCATGCCAAAATCTGGTGTCAACACATGCCCCCCTGTTTTTCGGCAAAGCTTGTGTGCCGAAAAATAACTTTCGCATAGCTTGTTCTAAGGACGATGTCAACACTCCATCGGCCGTTTTGCATGTTCTTAGGACGATAATTATATATCGGCCATTGCTTGTTTGAACCTCTTGATGCAAACTTGGGTGAAAACTTCTCAACTTCTATAACAATCTGGTGATAAGGTTCCATAGATCAAAACCATCCTTCGAACCATATTGTTCACCCTTTCGCTAGGATATCGCAGATAATTAAGAATGAACTTCCTCCCATCCTTACTTCGCCTGCATAAAAGTTTCATTAGTGGCCGAAGCGATGGGCTTCGATTCGGCCTTACCTATGTTGAAAAGACCTAGCATCGACTATTGATAGAAATGTAATACACCATGGTTAACATAGTAGCCGGATGCTTGCTGTGCCAACTCTTTCGAATTTTCATGTCTAGATATATGCACAGTTTTAAAGAAACCAAAGGTAAATCTTGCATCTAGACATATTTTTGCACTAGTAATAACGAATCACCGGAAGCCTCAATATGTATAGCACCTATAGCAAGGCAAAGCTCCAATCCAAATGAAAATGCATATTCGGCTTTGATCATTGTGCAAAAATATTTTAAGCGGCATGAGGCTTCACAAAATAGCTCCATATGGAGATAAATAAACAACACGAACACCTTGGCCATTGACACAAATTTAACCGTCGAAAATAATATCCATAGTACTAGAAAGAAAAGGGAAATATCAATGAACATGTACCTCGTCTTGGCCTCTAATTGAACTAACGACGATGTTAGGGCACTACATCAGCCATGCTTTCACATATTCTTAGGGCAATAGATAAATATCGACCATTAACATAAGGTCCATGTAGAATTCTTTCACCAAATCATGTATAGCCGAAATAAACAAATGAAATATCAATGAAATATTTCGGCCGTTTGGATTAGCAAGAAAAAATGTAGCTAATAAAATGTATAGAGATTTGGTAATACCCTCTCATGATGCAGAAAATTATTCCATGGATCAAAATAAATCTAGGGAGGGTAATTATGATGAATTCCATGGCAAAGACATCAATGGTTTGGTTGAAGAAATGGATGATGTGCTAACCGAAGATGCTGAAACCTGCTTCTTGGTCCTTCATAGTTTTCACTCTTTTCCTTCTTCACCTTTGCCACACTTCTTATAATGGAAGTTTGCACATAATTCTTATTTTGAGCACTTACTTTAGGAACTCATGCCATGCTCCTTTCTTCAAGTTCTTGTGCACAAAGTTTTTCTAATTTCTTCTTTTGAGGATATGATAAGCCGAGTGGGCACCTTGGCTGCGATTTTGTCTGAAGCAATCGCAATTCTTGTTTTACCTTGTGCACTCTCAACTTCTTTTCTTCAAATTTGGCACTTTGACTATCAATAATTGGTTGCTTCTTCTCATTGCCTTTAGTAGCCAATGTCAACACTTTAATTGGATCTTTTTCATTTGAGATCAAATTTGAAGTTGCACTCTTACGACCATCTCTTTTAACATGGTAAACTTGCTTCACCACCCCTTTCTTCTTCCTTGAGTTCTGGACCGATTCCCATGATTGAAACAGTCTTTAACATATGATTGTTCACATGGTTATCCTATTGAAGCTTCATAACGTTGGTGAGATGGTCTAAAAGAAGATGCAGTATGTGCCCTTGTATCATACTGTCAGGACCCCGACTCAATGCCACATCGATCTAGCATGTAACACCTCATATCACTTTGCGGCCTCACGCACGGTATTCCCACGGGTGTCGCCTTACCTTTACCCGGGACCGTTTGCGCCTGTTGGCACACGTATATGACCGTGTCGCTAGCATCCATATGATAAGGAGCCCGGGCTGACATGGCTAGTCGTAAACCCGAAGTGGCACAAACTTACAGGGACAGGCATCCGTGACCCAGCATCGAACGTGTCGGTCATCAGCAAGTGAATCCAGGCTGTAGCACTGGGCTAGCAGGACTCCGGTGAACCGGGCTGTAGCGGGCTAACAGGACTCCGGTATTCATCGCGTGACATTTCCCTGAAGGGACAGACATAGGAACGAAGAAGGACACATGCCGGCCAGCCTAAGTGTTTCGGAGCAGTAGCACACTACCATGGCTCGGTGGAAACACTAGGAGACATTTCCCGGTAAGAGAGGCTACTAAAGATAAACAACTAGATACTCAGATCCCACACATACCAAGCATTTCAATAACATACACACAATATGCTCGATATGTGCAATACAACATGGCATCACAAAATGACTCTACGACTCAAGTAGTTTATCCAATAGGCTCCGAGGAGCGAGATATTACAAACATGGGTCTCATGACCCAACATTCAGAGCATACAAATCAAAACACAAGCGGAAGCTATCATGTCTGAGTACAGACATCTATAAATGGAAAAGGCTGAGAAGCCTGACTATCTACCAGATCCTGCCGAGGGCACAAGATCGTAGCTGAGGTAACAACCTAAACGTCGAAGTCCACGCGGAACTACTAGCGAGACCGAAGTCTCTCTGCAAAAACATAAATTAAGCAACGTGAGTACAAATGTACCCAGCAAGACTTACATCAGAACTAACTACATATGCATCATTATCAACAAAGGGGATGGTGGGGTTTAACTGCAGCAAGCCAGCTTTGACTCGGTGGCTATCCTGAACTACGACTGCAAGTAACTCTTTTGAGGTGGTGCACACGAGTCCACATATTCACCATATCAATACACGACTATGGATCCTCTCCCGTCTCCCTACGAGAACGCCATCCATAGCACTCACGCTTATCTTGCGTATTTTAGAGTATCCACTTTCACTTGTCTATGAACTGATATAAGCAACCCAGAAGTCCTTTACCGCGGACACGGCTATTCGAATAGATGATGTTAGCCCTGCAGGGGTGTACTTCTTCATACATGTTTCCACCACTTAGCGTCTGCACACGACATGTGCTCGGCAGACTTCAAGCGAAAGCCGGCGTGGGTGTAGACCACGACCTACCTAAACACTCAAGTCTCTAGTCCAGGTTTATCGCCTATTCGGGTTCCATCCATGAGGAGATCCGGCCGGAGTTTCGCTCACAGCCCCAAACGATGTGAACAGGGTTCCGTGACACCAAACGGGCGCCCGGTATACCCGGCCACGTGCCTACCGCATCACAGCCCACCCCTACGGTCAGCGCTGTCCACGGCCTCCAGCATACTACAAGCACCAGAAACTGCTTGCCACTCCTGGACAGAGGACAAGGGTGAATAAGAAGTCGAGCGGGGTCATATTTCAGGGCCCAATGTATGGTAGTAGCTGAATCATGGATCACAAACACAGAACTCAGTTCCGGAGGACGGCTTCAATGAGACAACCCACAATGTACTCCTACATGGCCTCTCGCCGATACCTTTTACCAAATCGTGTTCACACACTTAGCTCACACATAGTAGGACATGTTCACACACCTCTGATTCATCCCCGATGAATCAGACCTGACTCAACTCTAAGCAGTAGCAGGCATGACAAACAAACATGAATGAGTAGGCACAACAGGGCTCAAACAACTCCTACTCATGCTAGTGGGTTTCATCTATTTACTGTGGCAATGACAGGTCATGCAAAGGATAAAGGGGTTCAGCTACCGCAGCAAGTAACAGATGAATCGATGTTGTCCTAATGCAGTAAAAGAGAGCAGGAGCGAGAGAGTAGGATTGTATCGGAATGAACAAGGGGGTTTTGCTTGCCTGGCACTTCTGAAGATAACATTGAGCCTTCATCAGTGTCAACGATCACAACGTCGAAACATCGTCTACCGGGAGGGAACAAATACCGGCAACAAAGAAGAAATACAATCAATGCAATGCACAATATGATGCATGCTCATGACATGGCAATATGAATGTGTTTTGAGCTAATGCAACTAGCAACAGATTAAATGAAGTTGGTTTGAATACAAGATTCAAATTCCAACTCCATATATGATTATTTAAATGCCCTTTATTTGTTTTGTCCAAAACAGAGGACAAACATTGTTCAAACATGCATGAAAATGGTACAGATGGATTCCTTGAATTTTTCTGATAATTTTTCATATATAAGTTATTTGATTTGGAGATACGGTTGAATTTCTATGATTTTTAGAAGTTTATACAATTTTCTGGAATTTCTAATTTATTTTAAATCCAGAAAATCATTTAATGCGTCAGCATGATATCACCTTGATGTCATCAGGTCAACAGGGCAGGTTCAGGTCAAACCTGACCAGTGGGGTCCACTGGTCAGTGACTGGGGCTGATTAGTGTCGCTGACATGTGGGCCCAGTCAACAGCCACGTCAGCTTAGTCAAAGCTGACGCGTGGGCCCACTGATATTAGTTAAAACTAAACAGAAACTAATCTACGATTAATTAGACGGCGGGGCCCAGCTGTCAGTGTCACAGGGGTTAATTAGCAGGGTCACTAGCCCCTAACGACGGTGCCACGTCAGCACGTCGGAGACCAGCCGACGGCGACCACAGAACACGGCGGGGGCACGCTGGACTTGCGCTAGGGCGTCGGATTGGCGCGCTGAGGGCACCAGGGCATAGCCCTCGCTCTTGCGCATCCAGAGATCCAAATGGGAGGGGTTGGGGTGGTTCGAGCTCGCCGGAGTCGAGCTCGTGGCGGCGGCCGGCGTTCGGGAGCAGCCGAGTATGGTGCTAGAGGGCACGGGAGGCGGAGCTACTGGTAGCTGCAGGTTCATGGAGGTGCGCTGAGCACACTGGTGTACTCGGGTGGGAGCTCCAGTGGCTGCAGTGACGGTGGCGACGAGGTCAGCGGCGGCCGGAGTTCGGCCGCGACGGAGCTATGGCCTAGAGCTCGCAAACGCGAGGGGAAAGAGAGGGGTTCTGCACGGAGGCTCACAGCGAGGTCGATGAGCAGCTCGGTGGTCTCGGGGAGGCGTCGGAGGCGGCGAATAGACAAGCGGCATCTGGCGACCGTGCGTGAAGAAGACGGCTCGATGACGGCGATGGAGGGCGTCCGAGGTCGCTTGACTCGGCGGAGAGGATGAGGGCGAGGTAGCCGAGCTGCTGGGCACACCGAGGGGTCGAGGGGGAGAGCAGAGGAAGGGAAGGGGGTGAGAGCGCGGGAGAGTGAGGGAGAGAGGCAGGGAGGTGCGTGGCGCCATCTAGACGCGTCGGGGAGAAGGCGGCAAGCAGGAAGTGGCCGGGGCGGCGTCGGCGCTCGCCACGCCTCGCCTCTGTCCTTCTGGCGAGGGAGGAAGACGACAGGGGGGAGAGCAGCGGTGGGCTGGGCCGTGCTGGGCCGGTTGGGGGCGCCAGGTAAGTGGCTGGGCTGCTGGTGGGCTACCAGGTAAGTCTTCTGCTCTATTTTTAATTTCTGTTCTGTTTTATATTTTGTTCTGTGTTGTTTTAGTTTAGTAAAATACTAAACCATTTTATAAAATCCTGAAAATAGTTATGTGGCTAGAACTAAAATATACCAAACCACATAAAATGTTCCAGTAATTATTGGACATATATTATTCATATATCAAATATATATCCAATGCAAATAGTTATTTATTTAATTCAAAGGCCCAAAATAATTAACTCTGAGATACCAAAAATATTGCTTTGAGTTTTACCTCCTTGCAATATTTTCAGAGGCTAAGAGGAACATTTTCTTGGACTTCTTTGAGAAGATTTTAATGTTGATCATTTTTAGAAGGTTTCTGAGGCTTTGAAAATCCCTCAATTCAAATTTCAGTTGAATTAAAACATGATGCTCACATGAGGTCTGGCCTAGTGCATAACAGGACCAGGGATGTGACAACTCACCCCTACTAAACTAAAATATCGTCCCGAGATTTAAGCGTAGGGTAAGGTGAAGGGGGAACGCAACTAGCACAATCTTCACGATCCAGGTTGCACTTCAAATGAACGTTGATTGAAACACCATCTTTTTCTCGAAGTCTTCCTCTGAGAACTCCAACTATCATGTCAGCGAGAGGAAAGGGAAGACCCTAAAAGAATTGTTCTTCTCGAAGGTCGAACAACTCAGGATTAACCCACGGATTGAGACATAGCAACATCTCTCGAGCTGAGAGACGAAGCACACATCCATAGGAATGGAGTGAAGCAGATGACAAAGGTTCACTAGGTAGACAACAATTCCACGCTAAAAAAGGTGGTGAATGGTTGTCAACGTAGCGAGGAGTTGAGTTTCCATGATACCATAACGATGCACCTTAGGGAAGGTGACTCGTAGAAATATCCCCTTAAGTGGCAAAAAGAATTACCTTTGATTCAGAGATCATTGAAACTCTTTAAACCAACCTAAGGCAATTCTCGACCGATCGTTTGGCGGGGGTCGGTAGAATGGCATACTCGGACTTGGATGTTGTGGATTACCTTGTTGAAGACAACGTAATGGATGATTTTGCTTACCCCGGGAAATGGAAGAGACCCATGGTAGAATGGCACATTGGCGGTGCAAGCTGGGAACGAAATGCAAATGCTGGGAATGATTCTGGTAACTGGGGAAGAACCCAACAATAGAGAGTGAATTCACTGTTTGAAAAGTTCATAGCATTGCCGAGGAAACTGAGAGGAATCCCAGTTAGTGCCGATGATAACACGTAGCACTTGTGCGTGCTCTCAAGAACTTGAGCATTTCCATAATCATCAAGGTTTTACCAACATCCGTGTCAAGGATCCTGGCAACACAACTTGCTACCATGATGAATGATGATGGATGATGCAGATGCAAAGGAAGATAACACTTTCTCAGATTTCACCCTAGCAATGCCAAGGAAAGAAAATCTGGATGATCGACCGAGAGACATTTAGCACTCCGCTTCTAATGTTCTCCTTGATGTGCTAGTGTATCCCATTCATAGATATGGTTTGATAACTAGAACATCAAGTAAAAGGTCGGACTTCGGGAGCAATAGAATCCATAAGGAACAGTTACGGAGGTAAATCCTACGAAATCCTTATGGGGAGGTGGCCAACTTCTTCAATTAAGATACTACAACAATAGGTCTTTCGGCTGGGTGGTGCTGGCCACGACATCCACTTTACCAGTTATCGAGGAACCAATATTATAGTTCTTGGGGAAATGTTCCAACCATCATATCTGCCTGAGATTCAGATCTTGTTGGTGTCAGGATATTCCAGACTCATCGAGTCAAGGAAGAAAAATGAAAGTTTGCAACACAAATCGACGAGATGATGTTGCGGGATTCTCGGGAGATGAACTACGATAGCAAGCTCCAAAACATGAGCTGGTTCTGCTACAAACATGTGAACACGTTGTCCCAGACAAGCATGCCCACATGGTAGTCTTACAATAAAACACTACCGAGTTCTGGTTGGGAACCATCAGCGAGGATATCGAAGTTCTTTCATAAGTCTGGATTAGCTCTTATGAAGATACTCCTTCTCCTTGAACAAATCAGTCAGTGGCTTGGTGTGCTAGGATACACATATGGAATGAAGGTTGCAAGTCTCCAGACCACAGAATACTTCGCACGTGTGCATGACTGACTTGCGATGATTCCAGAGGAAGCAACATTGACTTTCTCGAGTCCACGGCGGCAACTTGCATCAAATGGACATGAACTAGAGGAAGTCACTTCTTACATCCGAACATATGCTTCATGAGCTAGCATGAACAAATGCTTTCAAAAGTTTCCAACACTAGCTTAATGTTCAGCAAAATTATGGAGAAGACAAGGATGTTGTCAATGGGCACAACAACAATTCATCTGGGTTTCCTTTTAAAAGGAATTCCATAGTTAAGTGAACAAGTGATAGCATTGGTCAGACCCAAAAGATATAATGGTGTATGCTCGAGGGATCAACCACGAGTAAGACAACATTACGAATATCGTTGGTTCTGGTCTGATTGGATGATAGCCCATACTCCAATCAAAGGTTGGATAAAAATGATAGGTCCATTAACTGATCACGAGGTTTAGTCGATGAAAATATCAACTTTCTTCAACACATACAAGACATCCCTTATAATGAACTATATCGGACAAGCTTCTATCTTCCAACTCTCCAAGTTGATGCATAGCTTAACCAACTAGCTCAGGGGTATCCAACACGGATTCTTGGAGAAAGGGTGGTTTACAGGATAAACCAACTTGATCACGAGCTCAACATAACAGTCAGGTGACAACCTGGTGATACTTTCAAGAAGATATCCGGAAAATCACGAACCACCGATATGTTACTAAGATCGAGGACAATCCTGCTTTTCAGGGCAAGACGATATGATCAATAGGGCAAGGATTTGAAATAATCCTAACTCATCGATCGAGGAGTGAACCAGGAGAATGGACTAGGTAGCACGATCAATCTTAGAATGATGATTCACTAACCAACATGCTAAGAATGAAATTATTGTCCTTTAACTACCAAACAACGGAGTTGCTAGCAGTATTGATTTCACACATCACGACTCACTTGTCGACATTCCGATTGCATCAACACGAAGACCGAGGAATGACTAATGATGGTGAGAAGTATCACTGTGTCAAGAGTTCATAGGATGGTGTGCAATTCCCATGACAATCTTGATATAAAGATCGTAATACTCCAAGGTAGAACAGAGCAAAAGCTGGATTGGCATTTTGATCTGCGGAGTACAATTGTTTTGACCCAATCCTAGATATGGATGAGGTACTGGAGTTTGTTTCTCCTAGTCATTCCGGAATAGAATGGCTTGACGGACCACAAGAGTAATAGGTATCGATGAACGATTGCACGCATACTCTTGAGTATCAATTGATAAACGAGGGTCAGAAGACAACTAAAGAGGGACAACTCAAAGGAACATACGATTTTCTGAGTTGTGGATGCATGGTTTAGCATGTCGAACGAAGTTCAACATATTTCTTCCGGATAACCCATGCAGAAAGGTAGAACTGGCAGAGCCACAATATATAATGGAGAACGCATCAAGAATAATCCTGTTGTGATATTTCAGTTCAACGAGGAACTTCTGCCATAAGTAGTTCATGGTATTTGGAAGAAGAAGATACCACGGACTTCAAGGACTATCGCAAAGGTTACTAATATCCTAAAGGCACTAGCAATTACTCTCAACATGAAGTAGGTAGAGTGAATCTCGGGTTCAAGAACCCAGGAACAGAATACCTATTACTAAGTAGCATCACGGGATGCTTTCGAGAATGATGGCCAGAATCATCACACTGGGAACACAAATCATGGCTAAATTACTAGATGATCCCCTAAGACACCTAGGGTCATAATAATATCTCCAACATATATGTCAAGGTAACAGAGTACCTCAACTCACTGATTAGTGTGGTTAATCTGGCCCAAAGGAACATTGAAACGGGAGGAAGGAATTTGCAAGTGCATCAGACTGTTTAGAGACCTGAGATGACTCGGACAGCATAACGGCTGTAAATGCTCAAAAAGATTTGAAACATGCTACAAAAATGGTGGCATAGCCACTCAGAGGCACAATATCAAGGTTTGGAGATCAACAGTTAACATACAGAAGTAATAGGAACTGAACTCAAGCTTAAATCCAACAATCTTATAAGTCTATGGATTAGTAACACGTGATCCTGATAGAAAGAAGAGATAGCCTAGTTCTTAATCCCCGTAGGAAAGATAAGATGACTCAGATCAGAAAGGCATAAAGTATAAGGAGTAAAAAGAGCCTTACGTTCCATCCCACAATCAATTCCCTTACATAACTAAAGAATTTCTAGACTCAACTTCGACCAGTTTGGCTTGGTAATCCTACAGGCAGTCAAGCTCTAATACCAACGCTGTCAGGACCCCGACTCAATGCCACATTGATCTAGCATGTAACACCTCATATCACTTTGCGGCCTCACGCACGGTATTCCCACGGGTGTCGCCTTACCTTTACCCGGGACCGTTTGCGCCTGTTGGCACACGTATATGACCGTGTCGCTAGCATCCATATGATAAGGAGCCCGGGCTGACATGGCTAGTCGTAAACCCAAAGTGGCACAAACTTACAGGGACAGGCATCCGTGACCCAGCATCGAACGTGTCGGTCATCAGCGAGTGAATCCAGGCTGTAGCACTAGGCTAGCAGGACTCCGGTGAACCGGGCTGTAGCGGGCTAACAGGACTCCGGTATTCATCGCGTGACATTTCCCTGAAGGGACAGACATAGGAACGAAGAAGGACACATGTCGGCCAGCCTAAGTGTTTCGGAGCAGTAGCACACTACCATGGCTCGGTGGAAACACTAGGAGACATTTCCCGGTAAGAGAGGCTACTAAAGATAAACAACTAGATAGTCAGATCCCACACATACCAAGCATTTCAATAACATACACACAATATGCTCGATATGTGCAATACAACATGGCATCACAAAATGACTCTACGACTCAAGTAGTTTATCCAATAGGCTCTGAGGAGCGAGATATTACAAACAAGGGTCTCATGACCCAACATTCAGAGCATACAAATCAAAACACAAGCGGAAGCTATCATGTCTGAGTACAGACATCTATAAATGGAAAAGGCTGAGAAGCCTGACTATCTACCAGATCCTGCCGAGGGCACAAGATCGTAGCTGAGGTAACAAGCTAAACATCGAAGTCCACGCGGAACTACTAGCGAGACCGAAGTCTCTCTGCAAAAACATAAATTAAGCAACGTGAGTACAAATGTACCCAGCAAGACTTACATCAGAACTAACTACATATGCATCATTATCAACAAAGGGGATGGTGGGGTTTAACTGCAGCAAGCCAGCTTTGACTCGGTGGCTATCCTGAACTACGACTGCAAGTAACTCTTTTGAGGTGGCGCACACGAGTCCACATATTCACCATATCAATACACCACTATGGATCCGCTCCCGTCTCCCTACGAGAATGCCATCCATAGCACTCACGCTTATCTTGCATATTTTAGAGTATCCACTTTCACTTGTCTATGAACTGATATAAGCAACCCAGAAGTCCTTTACCGCGGACACGGCTATTCGAATAGATGATGTTAACCCTGCAGGGGTGTACTTCTTCATACATGTTTCCACCACTTAGCGTCTGCACATGACATGTGCTCGGCAGACTTCAAGCGAAAGCCAACTTGGGTGTAGACCATGACCTACCTAAACACTCAAGTCTCTAGTCTAGGTTTATCGCCTATTCGAGTTCCATCCATGAGGAGATCCGGCCGGAGTTTCGCTCACAGCCCCAAACAATGTGAACAGGGTTCCGTGACACCAAACGGGCGCCCGGTATACCCGGCCACGTGTCTACTGCATCACAGCCCACCCCTACGGTCAGCGCTGTCCATGGCCTCCAGCATACTACAAGCACCAGAAACTACTTGCAACTCCTGGACAGAGGACAAGGTTGAATAAGAAGTCGAGCGAGGTCATATTTCAGGGCCCAATGTATGGTAGTAGCTGAATCATGGATCACAAACACAGAACTCAGTTCCTGAGGGCGGCTTCAATGAGACAACCCACCATGTACTCCTACATGGCCTCTCACCGATACCTTTTACCAAATCGTGTTCACACACTTAGCTCACACATAGTAGGACATGTTCACACACCTCTGATTCATCCCCGGAGAATCAGACCTGACTCAACTCTAAGCAGTAGCAGGCATGACAAACAAACATGAATGAGTAGGCACAACAGGGATCAAACAACTCCTACTCATGCTAGTGGGTTTCATCTATTTACTGTGGCAATGACAGGTCATGCAAAGGATAAAGGGGTTCAGCTACCGCAGCAAGTAACAGATGAATCGATGTTGTCCTAATGTAGTAAAAGAGAGCAGGAGCGAGAGAGTAGGATTGTATCAGAATGAACAAGGGGTTTTGCTTGCCTGGCACTTCTGAAGATAACATTGAGTCTTCATCAGTGTCAACGATCACAACGTCGGAACATCGTCTACCGGGAGGGAATAGATACCGGCAACAAAGAAGAAATACAATCAATGCAATGCACAATATGATGCATGCTCATGACATAGCAATATGAATGTGTTTTGAGCTAATGCAACTAGCAACAGATTAAAAGAAGTTGGTTTGAATACAAGATTCAAATTCCAACTCCATATATGATTATTTAAATGCCCTTTATTTGTTTTGTCCAAAACAGAGGACAAACATTGTTCAAACATGCATGAAAATGGTACAGATGGATTCCTTGAATTTTTCTGATAATTTTTCATATATAAATTATTTGATTTGGAGATACGGTTGAATTTCTATGTTTTTTAGAAGTTTATACAATTTTCTAGAATTTCTAATTTATTTTAAATCCAGAAAATCATTTAATGCGTGAGCATGACATCACCTTGACGTCATCAGGTCAACAGGGCAGGTTCAGGTCAAACCTGACCAGTGGGGTCCACTGGTTAGTGACTGGGGCTGATTAGTGTCGCTGCCATGTGGGCCCAGTCAACAGACACGTCAGCTTAGTCAAAGCTGACGCGTGGGCCCAGTGATATTAGTTAAAACTAAACAGAAACTAATCTACGATTAATTAGACGGCGGGGCCCAGCTGTCAGTGTCACAGGGGTTAATTAGCAGGGTCACTAGCCCCTAACGACGGCGCCACGTCAGCACGTCGGAGACCAGCCAACGGCGACCACAGAACACGGCGGGGGCACGCCGGACTTGCGCTAGGGCGTCGGATTGGCGCGCTGAGGGTACCAGGGCATAGCCCTCACTCTTGCGCATCCAGAGAGCCAAATGGGAGGGGTTGGGGTGGTTCGAGCTCGCCGGAGTCGAGCTCGTGGCGGCGGCCGGCGTTCGGGAGCAGCCGAGTATGGTGCTAGAGGGCACGGGAGGCGGAGCTACTGGTAGCTGCAGGTTCGTGGAGGCGCGCTGAGCACACTGGTGTACTCGGGTGGGAGCTCCAGTGGCTGCAGTGATGGCGGCGACGAGGTCAGCGGCGACCGGAGTTCGGCCGCGACGGAGCTATGGCCTAGAGCTCGCAAACGCGAGGGGAAAGAGAGTGGTTCTGCACGGAGGCTCACAGCAAGGTCGATGAGCAGCTCGGTGGTCTCGGGGAGGCGTCGGAGGCGGCGAATCCACAAGCGGCATCCGGCGGCCGTGCGTGAAGAAGACGGCTCGATGACGGCGATGCAGGGCGTCCGAGGTCGCTTTACTCGGCGGAGAGGATGAGGGCGAGGTAGCCGAGTTGCTGGGCACACCGAGGGGTCGAGGGGGAGGCTCTGGGTGCGGCAACGGCGAGCGGCGGCGATGAGCTCTGCTCGGGCTGCGAGAGAGAGAGAGCAGAGGAAGGGAAGCGGGTGAGAGCGCGGGAGAGTGAGGGAGAGAGGCAGGGAGGTGCGTGGCGCCATCTAGACGCGTCGGGGAGAAGGCGGCAAGCAGGACATGGCCGGGGCGGCGTCGGCGCTCGCCACGCCTCGCCTCTGTCCTTCTGGCGAGGGAGGAAGACGACAGGGGGGAGAGCGGCGGTGGTCTGGGCCGTGCTGGGCCGGTTGGGGGCGCCAGGTAAGTGGCTGGGCTACTGGTGGGCTACCAGGTAAGTCTTCTGCTCTATTTTTAATTTCTGTTCTGTTTTATATTTTGTTCTGTGTTGTTTTAGTTTAGTAAAATACTAAACCATTTTATAAAATCCTGAAAATAGTTATGTGGCTAGAACTAAAATATACCAAACCACATAAAATGTTCCAGTAATTATTGGACATATATCATTCATATATCAAATATATATCCAATGCAAATAGTTATTTATTTAATTCAAAGGCCCAAAATAATTAACTCTGAGATACCAAAAATATTGTTTTGGGTTTTACCACCTTGCAATATTTTCAGAGGCTATGAGGAACATTTTCTTGGACTTCTTTGAGAAGATTTTAATGTTGATCATTTTTAGAAGGTTTCTGAGGCTTTGAAAATCCCTCAATTCAAATTTCAGTTGAATTAAAACATGATGCTCACATGAGGTCTGGCCTAGTGCATAACAGGACCAGGGATGTGACACATACCTGTCCCATGATGTACATGATTCCATATGAGCATAAGGAGGCATCCAGGGCATTGGCATTGGTGGGCCAAAATAAGGATAGGAATAAGTTGCATTAAAATTCTCACTTTGCGAATACCGATCCTCATATTTGCGCCTTGGGGGTGATCTTGGTTTCTTTCCATGATTTGGCCGATAAGCATTCTTATCTTCACTCTTATTTTGATATTTATCCAATAGTTCAGCGAAGATGATTTTTGATCTCTTACAGTTGTGCTTATTTCGGTCGTTGTTTTCCTTTGGTTTGCTTTCATCGATCACTGGATTTGCTTGCTGCCCCCCAGTCCTTGGCGTCTCCATTATAGCTTCGATGGAATTGTCACCCTCAAGATTATGTTCATTATGCTCTTCAACAACTTCTTTACTTGAAAGCTTGATCCCATCGCCTGCAGTTTTTACCTTCTCTTTAAATGGATCAGCTTGAAGTAGCCGATGCAAAAACTTTTTGCCATCGGGACCAATCGGAATAGACTAGTCATCTCTTGGTGTTTCAACAAACTTCAATCGTCCTTTTACAATGGCCGATTTAACTATTTGACGAAACATGTTGCAATCCTCAAAATTATGCTTGGACGAATCATGCAACTTACAATACATTTGTCCTTGGATTGATGGCTTTACATGGTGATCAAGAATTCTAATATAATTATTTCTCGACAGCAAATCAAAGATTTGAGCACACATGTTTGAATTGAAGGTATACCTTTTATCTTCTAGACGGTCTTGATGTGAGAGCGGCTTTGGAGTTAAGCAAACAAATGGTTAAAATTTGGAATATCCCCATTCGGCTATGAATTGTGTTTTGCACCCTATCTCCGATGTATTTGGATATGATATTATATTAGCATCGGATTTCTCAAAACAATTTGACCTTGGCTGCAATAATATACATGTCTCAACTGAGACCAAGTGCAAACCACGTATGAAACAAGCAAAGCTACCCATTTAGATATGAAATTTTGATAAAGTAATGGGGAAAACTTTGGCTGCAATAATAGGTCACTATCGGTCTTTCTAAATGGAACAATAGGTTGACCGCTATTCTCAATAACAACTTTATTGCTAACAAGTAAATTACCCTTCTTCATTGGTCTTTCAAAATTACTTATGAGGATTTTTCTAATAGATGCATCAACTATGAAGTTGCGACCAAATCTGAAAGTAGGAAAATCACTTGCTAGGCATACCTCTTCAAATATGTTGGGAGAGCATGATGGTGGTGTGACTTGAACAATATTTTGCTCCATCTTTGGATGGCTCCCCAACGACGTATCATCATCATTTTCTTGATTCCGTGCATCATTGCCTTGAAGATCCATGTCAGCCAAACTTTGTTCGGCTACTTGTTCTTGTCCTTGAGGCTTGTGAATGGCACAGAACTCATAGGGCAGGAAGTAGGTTCCATTGACTTCAGAAAAATCAAGCATGGCTGTTTTGCTATGCTTTCCATGCCCTTTCTCAATAATGCTTGCCTCTTTGGATTTGATGGACTCAGAATATATACTACTTGATTCGGCTTTTCTAATAACCGAATTTTCTTTGTTACCTGAATCAATAACTTCATCGTTTTGAATTTGCAAGGCTTCTCGCTCTCGTCTAATTTTAGCCCACATCTCAGCTTGGCGAGCTTTAAACTTTTTCATATCAATTTCCATCCACTCGCCATGAGATTGCTCCCCAATACTTTGAGAATCTTTCGGCAATGAGGTGCCAAAACTGTGCGATTGTTTAGGTGGTACATTGGATGGTACAACATTGGGTAACTGTATCATTTGCACGACTCTAGCTTTTACTGCAGCAAAATCATGAGGCTTCCACTACTAGGAAAAGGCCTACTAATGGTGCACCAGTTTTGCCTACTAATGGCCCACTACTGGTGCGCCATTAGTATCACGCCACTAGTATTTTTTACTAATGGCGCACCAGTGGTGCGCCATTAGTATCTGGTATACTAATGGCGCACCACTGGTGCACCATTAGTATAGGCCACGGTGCGCCATTAGTATTTTTGAATTTTGAAGGCGGGAAAATAGTAGTGGCGCACCGTCTAACCCCCACCGTGCGCCATTGCTATTTTTGAATTTTGAATTTGGATCTGGATCATGATTTTTTTGCCCATTTTTTGCTCATTTTTTTGCACGATATTATTTCAAATTTTGTTCTTGTTTTTGGATCTTGTACGTTCTTTTGCCGTGTTCTTTTGCCGGAGAGGAGTTCACCGGAGAGGAGGAGGAGGTCGCCGGAGAGGAGTTCACTGGAGCATCGGAGAGGAGGAGGGAGAAACCATGAGGGGATGGGAGGAGAGGAGGGAGGAGGAGCTCACCGGAGAGGAGGGAGGAGGAGCTCACCGGAAAGGAGAGAGGAGGAGCTCACCGGAGATGAGGGAGGAGGAGCTCACCGGAGA
>NC_057810.1:110914879-110915975 GCF_018294505.1 Triticum aestivum
GGAGAGGAGGAGGAGGTCGCCGGAGAGGAGGAGGGTAGTATGGTGGAGGAGAGAAGGGAAGATGGAGTGGAGGAGTGGAGGAGAGGTGTAGTGGAGGAGAGGTGGAGTGGAGGAGAAGAATGAAGAGGTAAGGAGGAGAGGACACGCCCAGCCATATATACGGCATAGTAATGGCGCACCGTGGGCAGGTGCGCCATTACTATTTTTTTATTATAATTATTTTCAATTTTGATGGCGGGAAGATACTAATGGCGCACCATGGGCAGGTGCGCCATTAGTAACTTTTTTTTATTTTTATTTTTTGATTTATTTTGAATTTTGAAGGCGGGAAGATACTAATGGCGCACCATGGGTGTAACACCCCGGATGTAACTTTCCATATTTGTATCTCCAACTCTTGCCTTTTTCGGCGATGTGATATGATATTTCCCTCCGTGGTTGGGTTTTGTCTTTTGTTTTTCATTTTATTCATGTCATGCATCTCATATCATGTCATCATGTGGATTTCATTTTGCATACGTGTTCGTCTCATGCATCCGAGCATTTTCCCCGTTGTCCGTTTCGCAATCCGACACTCCCACATGCACCGGCGCCCCCTCTTGTCTCTTTTCGTGTGCGGGTGTTGAACGTTCTCGGAATGGACCGAGCCTTGCCAAGTGGCCCTGGTATAGCACCGGTAGACCACTTGTCAAGTTTCGGGTCATTTGGAGCTCGTTTGATACTCCAACGGTTAACCGCACTCCCGCAAAGGCCTCTTTTGTGTTGCAGCCCAACACCCCTCCAAAACAGCCCAATAACCCATCTAACTCCCCTCCATGCTCTCGGTCGTTCGATCACGATCGTGTGGGCGAAAACCGCACCTCATTTGGACACTCCTAGCTCCCTCTACCCCTATAAATAGATCCCTTCCCCGAAATTCACGGGCAAACCCTAGCAATTTTTCCCTCTCCGCGCCGCCGGACGAAATCCGGACGGCCGGACATGTCCGCCCGCCCCACCTGGACGAATCGTCCGCTGCCCCGTGGCGCCGCCGCGCTTGCCGCCACCGAAGCCCGCCGCGGCCCGTGCGGGGCCCTCCCCGGCCCGGGACGCCGCC
>NC_057810.1:110916674-110918835 GCF_018294505.1 Triticum aestivum
GCCGCCCCGGCCTCGTCCTCCTCCCTCCGGCCAGCCCCGACTCCGGCGACCTCGGACCCGGGCCAGATCCAGATCCGGTTGAATTTCCCCCCCGTTTTCGACAGTCATTTTCTGCTGTTAAAATCATTGCATGTTCATCGCATCACATCTTCGCACCCGTAGCTCCGTTTCATGCGTGTAATATGTCAAATTGTTCGCCTCAAAGGGTACATCATTTCATTCCATTGCATCTTTTGCATTTGAGGTCATCTTGATGCCCGAAATGCTGTTGGCAGAGGGCTTCATAATGTTAGTTTCAGAATCTTATCAGCACGAGCTCTTTTGTCATTTTTGCCATGATTGAGGTGTGCATCCTTTGGACTTTGTCCCTAAATGTGTTTTGAACTAGGCTATGTCTTATTTACAGAGGTTCTTACCATGTAATTTTTGTGATCAATGTGGTGACTAGCACAAGCATGCAAACTAGGCTTCGTGTTAATGCTGATTTTAGTTCCTGTTGTGCTGTAATTTTCATGCCATGTAAACATGTTGCTACAGAGAGATCCATGCATAATTTGAGATACTTCAGTAAGGGTGTTTTGAAAACATGGCTATGCTCTATCCATCCATGGTCCTGGTTGCAATTATGGAGTAGTCTAGCATGTCATTTTCGTGCTCTACTTTTGCTTCAAAATGTTTCGTGGCAGATTGTTTACATGTTATTCAATTTGGCCGAGGTTGTTATAGTTGGTATGGGTATGCTATGTTGTTGTTTCTTGCCATGTATAGCTTCTATGACATGTCTTATTAATGGATGTATTCTTAGTTTATCATGAGGTTCTCTGTAGTGAGTGCATCGACCTCACGAAGGTGCCTTCGTAATTATTTCAATGCCATGCTTTGTTTGCTGAAATCTGTTAACGAAACTTGCTATGTTTACGTGGGTGCCACCATATTTTCTGATCATTTTTGGCTTATGGTCAGTAAGGGACTTTTGATCTATGCTTTGAGTAGATTCATGGCATGCCTTAGTTTGCTATTATATGTTTCTGCAGCATGTTGATAACCTGTTCTGAACATTGCTTCGTGATGTTGTTTCTGCCATGTCCAACCTGATAATTTTATGCACTTTCTCCATGCTTGTTTGAACCTGTTATGATGTGATTTAGCCATAGCTCAGTGTTCCTCTTTTGTAAAGCATATCCTGTAGATGATCTCAATATGTTTTGTTTTTATGTTGGGGTGCTGTAGCATAGTTTATTGTTGCATGCTAAGTATCATCGTGCTGTTAATCACAGCTTTGTGCCATACTTGTCTTGCTTGCCATTTGCAAACCGTGCATCCGAATCCAGTGATCTTTACATCAATTTCAACCGAAATCATCTCATCTTTCCAGCGGCATACTTGGTTTGCCAAGTTGATGCCTTGTTCATCATCTTTCCTTCCGAAGCACGCCTATGCATTACATACCACATCTCGCATATCATGACATGTTTTGCATCATGTTGCTTGTGCATTGCACCGTGATTTATTGTGGTTCCTTGCTTGTGTTCTTGCTTTGGGTAGAGCCGGGAGACGAGTACGTGCACGAGGAACCTGCTGAGTACTCTAACGAGGATCCAGCCTTCGACAACTCTGAGAACCTTGCAGGCAAGATGACCATACCTTCGAAATCATTTCTATCTTTGCTTGCTAGTACTCGCTCTATCGCTATGTTAGCTCTTCCTGCCATTGTTTACCATGCCTACCTATTGCCATGTCAACCCTCTAACCAACCTGTCCTAGCAACCATTGATTGGCTATGTCACCGCTTTTGCTCAGCCCCTCTTATAGCATTGTTAGTTGCAGGTGAAGATGAAGTTTGTTCCTGGTCGGAACACGGATATTTTGGGATATCACAATATCTCTTGTTTAAATTAATGCACCTTATATACTTGGTAAAGGGTGGAAGGCTCGGCCTTATGCCTAGTGACTTGTTCCACTCTTGCCGCCCTAGTTCCGTATACCGGTGTTATGTTCCTTGATTTTGCGTTCCTTACACGGTTGGGTGATTTATGGGACCCCCTTAATAGTTCGCTTTGAATAAAACTCCTCCAGCAAGGCCCAACCTTGGTTTTACCATTTGCCACCTAAGCCCTTTTCCCTTGGGTTTTCGAGAGCCCAAGGGTCATCTTTATTTACC
>NC_057810.1:110919160-110926385 GCF_018294505.1 Triticum aestivum
CCCCGGGCCAGTGCTCGTCGTGAGTGTTGGTCCAAACTATCGGCCGCCGGTGGCCATCAGGGGCAACTCTGGGCTGGCCTACTGGAAGTCTGGACAATCCGGTGTGCCCTGAGAACGAGATATGTGTAGCTCCTATCGGGATTTGTTGGCACAGCGGGTGGCTTTGCTGGTCTTGTTTTACCATTGTCAAAATGTTTTGCGAACCGGGATTCCGAGACTGATCGGGTCTTCCCGGGAGAAGGTCTATTCCTTCGTTGACCGTGAGAGCTTGTGATGGGCTGAGTTGGGACACCCCTGCAGGGTATATAATCTTTCGAAAGCCGTGCCCGCGGTTATGAGGCAGATGGGAATTTGTTAATGTCCGGTTGTAGATAACTTGACACTTGACCTCTTTAAAATACATCAACTGTGTGTGTAGCCGTGATGGTCTCTTCTCGGCGGAGTCCGGGAAGTGAACACGGTTTGTGTTATGCTTGACGTAAGTAGTTTCAGGATCACTTCTTGATCACTTCTAGTTTCTCGACCGATGCGTTGCTTCACTTCTCGCTCTCACTTGCGTATGTTAGCCACCATATATGCTTAGTGCTTGCTGCAGCTCCACCATATTAACCCCTTTCCTACATATGAGCTTAAATAATCTAGATCTCGCAGGTGTGAGATTGCTGAGTCCTCGTGACTCACAGATTCTACCAAAACAGATGCAGGTGCCGAGGATACTGGCGCAGATGGCGCAACTGAGCTGAAGTGGGAATTTGATGAGGCCCTTGGTCGTTATTATGTATCGTTTCCAGATGATCAGTAGAGGTTCCCAGTCGGGACGATCGGAGATCTAGCATTTGGGGTTGTCTTCTTTTCATTTGAACTTGACCGTAGCCGGTCTATGAGTGTATTGAATGATGTATGATCTTAATTTATGTATTGTGTGAAGTGGCGATTGTAAGCCAACTCTCTTTATCCCATTCTTGTTCATTACATGGGATTGTGTGAAGATGACCCTTCTTGCGACAAAACCACCATGCGGTTATGCCTCTAAGTCGTGCTTCGACACGTGGGAGATATAGCCGCATCGTGGGTGTTACAAGTTGGTAATCAGAGCCATCCCCGACTTAGAAGCCCCCTGCTTGATTGTTTGCTGGCGATGTTGAGTCTAGAACAAAAATGTTTTGAGTCTTAGGATTATATATATCGGAGAGTAGGATTCTTTTTACTCCTCAGTCCCTTCGTCGCTCTGGTGAGGTCTCCTGACGTAGATGTTTTGACTATCCTCTTCTCAAATTTTTCACTAAATTTTTTTTTAGGATCACGCGGGTATCTTGGAATCGTTCCGATGGTTTTGTGACGAGAACATTGTTCTTGGTGGCTCCTGACATTTAGGGGTTGTGGCAGTCTCCTGGGGAGTTGAGCTCCGAGGTGTTGTCGTCACAATTGTATCGTTGCAGTTCGGGAATACCTGAGATTTGCCGACATCGAAAATCTCTTTTATGCAGTTGTTGGTGAGATAACCCCGATAACCCAGTATTGGGGCGAGCTCGGGAGTATTGCCATAACTCGTATAACGGATGCTTTTCGAAGGTTGAGGTACACGATTTCCGAAGGTTTCTTGGTTATGTGTTGACGGATGGATACAGCTGGATGTAGGGATTGTTAGTTTGGGTGAGATATTGTGCTTCCCCTGTATCCCCAACACCAGATTGCATAACCAGAAAGTTTCGGGAGTTTATAGGTGGGATTCAAGTAGCTCTAGCATTTCTTCCCGCAGATATTTGGTTTGTGATTGGGTAATCCTTACCACGTATTTGTTCCAGTCGTACCTCGTTTATTTCATTCATCAATCTCTATTCAAGTGGCTTCTCACCTTTATGGACGTGTGATGTTTACTTTGGAATTCATTCATTCATCTTTGCTCGAATGTTTATTGTGAAGACTATATGTTGCAATTTCTATCCAATTGATTCAACTTGTCTATCTGTCTATCAAGATGCTAACGGATGTCAACCTCTTCAGGATGGCTCCGCCAACGCGTCAGAATCCGGATCGCAATGATGGGAGTCAGGCGAACCCTCCACCTCCACCTCCGCCTTCGGAGGCATGGCAAGCTTTGATGGCAGCCTCTAACGCCCATGTTCAGATGATGATCCAGCTCATGCAAGAGTGCAACCAAGGCCAAGGCAACCAAGGGAATCAAGGTCAAGGGCAGTTCAATCATCAGCCTCAGTTTCCAACCCTCAACCAATTCCTTGCAAATCAGACGAAGTCTTTCAGCTACTGTGCCGAGGCCACGGACGCCGATGATTGGCTCGTGGATATCAACAAGCATTTTGAATGCAGCAACGTTAGGCCTGAGGACTATGTCAAGTTCGCTTCTTTTCAGCTCAAGGATCAGGCAGCTGATTGGTTCCAGCAATACAAGGATTCCAGAGGTGGTCGAGTGATTACTTGGGCTGATTTCTATCGGGACTTTAAAGCTCACCATATTCCTACCAGTGTTGTTGAGAGCAAGCGAGAGGAGTTCCGCAATCTCAAGCAAGGCGACATGTCAGTGTATGAATACAACAAGCAGTTTCAGAAACTTGCTCGTTTTGCTAAGCAAGATGTTCCAGACGAGAAGAGTATGATCTATCAGTTCAAAGGTGGCCTTAGAGAAGATCTGCAGTTAGCTCTCGTTCTTGTTGAGCCTACTCAGTTTGATCAATTCTACAATATGGCACTCAAGCAAGAAGGCGCTCAGCTCAAGTGTGAGGCTTCTAAGAAGAGAATTAGAGATGCAGTGCAATCTTCTTCTTCCTCACAAGTGGCAGCTAAGCAGCAGAAGTTTTATCTTCCTCCTCCTCCGTTTCGTCAGCCTTACCATCAGAAGAACTCAGGTGCTCGTGGATCTTCCCACCCACCCAACCCAAGCTATCAGAACAAGTCTCAGCCTCAAGCTTGAAGGTCAAGTGCTCCTTATCACCGTCCGCTCTCAGAAGTGACTTGCAACAAGTGCCCGCAGAAAGGCCACTACACGAACAAATGCTTAAATCAAAGGCGCCTTCCTCCTCCTCCTCCTGTGAGATCTTCAAGCAATGCAGTGGTCAAGCATCATTCCAAGTTTGCAAAGGTCAACATGATGAATGCAGCTCAGGCAGAGGATTCTTCAGATGTGATCATCGGTAATCTTCCTGTTAATGATATTCCTGCAAAAGTTCTTTTTGACACTGGTGCATCGCTTAGTTTCATCTCAAGACCATTTGCATCTAAGCATTATTTGTCTTTCCAAGAGTTGCCTAGACCATTAGCAGTTGTCTCTCCTGCTAAAAGCATGAACGCAAGCTACATGGTTCTGGATGTTTCCATCAAGATGGGCGACTATAAATTTCTGTCTTCTCGAGTTGTTCTTGGCGATTCTGATATTGATCTTATTCTCGGGATGGACTGGCTTTCTAAGCACAAGGCTCAACTTGATTGTGCTGCCAGGCAAATTCAATTGACACACCCTTCTGAGGATGTTATCATCTATGCTGCTCGCGATGAAACCATTCGGTTGTTTTCTCTCAATGATAAGGGCAAATTGGATGCTATTTCTCAAATTCCAGTCATTTGTGAGTATCAAGATGTCTTTCTAGAAGAGCTTTCGGGTATGCCGCCTCATCGGCCAGTCGAGTTCGTTATTGATCTTGAGCCTGGAACTGAACCCGTTTGCAAGCGTCCATACAAGCTTGGACCCAAGGAGCTGAAGGAATTGAAGAAGCAGCTCGATGAACAAGAGCGTCTGGGTTTGATCAGACCGAGTTCTTCCCCATGGGGTTGTGGAGTTCTTTTTGTCCAGAAGAAGGATGGCACGGACCGACTTTGTGTCGATTACCGTCCATTGAACAAGAAGACAATCAAGAACAATTACCGACTTCCCAACATCAATGAGCTTTTCGAGCAACTCAAAGGTGCTAAAGTTTTCTCAAAGCTTGACCTTCGTATGGGTTATCATCAGATTCGCATTCGTGAAGAAGACATTCCCAAGACAGCATTCAGAACAAGCTATGGTTCTTATGAATATACTGTCATGTCTTTCAGCCTTGTCAATGCTCCTCCAATGTTCTCTCGCATGATGAACTTTATCTTCAACCCCTACACCAATGAATTTGTTCTGGTGTATCTCGATGATATTTTGGTCTTCTCCAAGAATAAGAAGGATCATGCCAAACATTTGCGATTGGTGCTCGACAAGCTCAGAGAGCATCAATTCTATGCGAAGTTTTCCAAATGTGAGTTTTGGCTTGATGAAGTTCTTTATCTTGGTCACATCATCTCCGCCAAGGGAATTGCTGTTAATCCGGCGAAGGTTTCTGCAGTTGTGAATTGGGAACCACCTCAGAATGTCAAGTAGCTCCGCAGTTTTCTCGGTCTTGCAAGCTATTGCCGAAGATTCGTTGAGAACTTCTCTAAGATTGCAAAGCCTCTTTCCAACCTCCTCCAGAAGCATGTGAAGAATGTCTGGACGCCTGAGTGTGACGTCGCTTTCAACACCCTCAAAGAGAAGCTAGTCACAGCTCCTGTTTTGACTCCTCCTGATGAATCCAAACCATTCGAAGTATTATGTGATGCTTCCCTTCAAGGTGTCGGTGCTGTGTTGATGCAAGAGAAGAATGTTGTGGCCTATACCTCTCGTCAGTTAAAGCCCAACGAAAAGAACTACCCCACTCACGATATTGAGTTGGCGGCAGTTGTCCATGCATTGATAACATGGAGACATCTCTTATTGGGAAGGCAAGTGGACATTTTCACCAATCACAAGAGCCTCAAGTATATCTTCACTCAACCCAACCTTAACCTCAGACAAACCCGATGGGTCGAAATGATTCAGGAGTACAATCCGAGTATCGAATATACTCCTGGCAAGGCGAATGTGATTGCAGATGCTTTTAGCAGAAAGGCTTATTGCAACAGTCTAATTCTCAAGCCGTTTCAACTGGATCTCTGTGAAGCCTTCCGCAAGTTGAATCTTCAAGTTGTTCCTCAAGGCTTTCTTGCCAACCTCATAGTCTCTCCTACTTTGGAAGATCAAATTCGTGAAGCACAACTCCTGGATACCATGGTGAAGAAGGTGAAACGTGGTATTGACAAGGGCATTCCTAAATACAAGTGCTATTGCTTGGATGACAAAGATACTCTGTTCTTCGAGGATCGAATTGTGGTTCCAAAAGGTGATCTGAGAAAAGTCATCATGAATGAGGCACACAATTCCCTCCTATCCATTCATCTTGGAAGTACAAAGATGTACCATGACCTCAAGCAGTCATATTGGTGGACTCGAATGAAGCGAGAGATTGCTCAATTCGTGAATGAATGTGATGTCTGCAGAAGAGTGAAAGCAGAACACCAACAACCAGCTGGTCTCCTCCAACCTCATGCCATTCCGAAAAGGAAGTTTGACCATATCGAGATGGACTTCGTGACTGGTTTTCCTAAGTCCAAGCGTGGAAATGATGCTATCTTCGTTGTCATTGACAAGATTACCAAAGTGGCTCATTTTCTTCCTATCAAAGAATCTATCACAGCAGCTCAGCTGGCAGAGCTATACACCTCCAGAATTGTCTCCTTGCATGGCATTCCGCAATTGATATCTTCAGATCGTGGAAGCATCTTCACTTCTAAGTTCTGGGACTCCTTTCAGATGGCCATGGGCACCAACATTCGTTTCAGCACAGCTTTCCATCCTCAAACAAGTGGCCAAGTCGAGCGAGTCAATCAAATTCTTGAAGATATGCTCTGGTCTTGTGTCATCTCTTTCGGTATGAAGTGGGAAGATTGTCTTCCATATGCTGAGTTCTCCTATAACAACAGCTTCCAAGCGAGTTCGAGCAAGGCCCCTTTCGAAATTCTCTATGGCAGCAAGTGCCGTACTCCTCTCAACTGGTCTGAGACAGGTGAACGCCAACTTCTTGGTAACGACTTGATCATAGAAGCCGAAGAAATGTGCAAAGTCATTCGTGAGAACCTCAAAGCCGCGCAATCGCGACAAAAGAGTTACTATGATAGCAAGCACCGTGATTTGGTTTTTGAAATCGAAGACCATGTCTACCTCCGCGTCTCTCCAATGAAAGTCACTCGTCGCTTCGGTATCAAAGGGAAGCTTGCCCCTAGATATGTGGGTCCTTTCAAGATCATTGGAAAAAGAGGCGACCTCACCTATCAACTTGAGCTTCCATCCAACTTTGCGAACATGCACGATGTATTTCACGTGTCACAGCTTCGCAAGTGCTTCAAGACTCCTGAGTGCACTATCAACTTCGAAGAGATCGACCTCCAAGAAGATCTCTCTTATCATGAGCACCCCGTTGCTATTCTTGAAGAAACCGAGCGCAAGACTCGCAACAAGTCAATCACATTCCTGAAAGTGAAGTGGTCACACCATTCCGACCGAGAAGCAACCTGGGAGCGAGGATCACCTCCGTTCCGAATATCCGGAGTTCTTTCAGTCCTAGATCTCGGGACGAGATCCTCTTGTAGTGGTGGAGTGTTGTAACACCCCGGATGTAACTTTCCGTATTTGTATCTCCAACTCTTGCCTTTTTCGGCGATGTGATATGATATTTCCCTCTGTGGTTGGGTTTTGTCTTTTGTTTTTCATTTTATTCATGCCATGCATCTCATATCATGTCATCATGTGCATTTCATTTTGCATACGTGTTCGTCTCATGCATCCGAGCATTTTCCCCGTTGTCCGTTTTGCAATCCGACACTCCCACATGCACATGCGCCTCCTCTTGTATCTTTTCGTGTGCGGGTGTTGAACGTTCTCGGAATGGACCGAGCCTTGCCAAGTGGCCCTGGTATAGCACCGGTAGACCTCGTGTCAAGTTTCGGGTCATTTCGAGCTCGTTTGATACTCCAATGGTTAACAGCACTCCCGCAAAGGCCTCTTTTGTGTTGCAGCCCAACACCCCTCCAAAACAGCCCAATAACCCATCTAACTCCCCTCCATGCTCTCGGTCGTTCGATCACGATTGTGTGGGCGAAAACCGCACCTCATTTGGACACTCCTAGCTCCCTCTACCCCTATAAATAGATCCCTTCCCCGAAATTCACGGGCAAACCCTAGCAATTTTTCCCTCTCCGCGCCGCCGGATGAAATCCGGACGGCCGGACACGTCCGCCCGCCCCGCCCGGACGAATCGCCCGCTGCCACGTGGTGCCGCCGCGCCCGCCGCCGCCGAAGCCCGCCGCGGCCCAAGCGGGGCCCTCCCCGGCC
>NC_057810.1:110926954-110930512 GCF_018294505.1 Triticum aestivum
TGCTGTTAAAATCATTGCATGTTCATCGCATCACATCTTCGCACCTGTAGCTCCGTTTCATGCGTGTAATATGTAAAATTGTTCGCCTCGAAGAGTACATCATTTCATTCCATTGCATCTTTTGCATTGGAGGTCATCTTGATGCCCGGAATGCTGTTGGAAGAGGGCTTCATAATGTTAGTTTTAGAATCTTATCAGCACGAGCTCTTTTGTCATTTTTGCCATGATTGATGTGTGCATCCTTTGGACTAGGTCCCTAAATGTGTTTTGAACTAGGCTATGTCTTCTTTACAGAGGTGCTTACCATGTAATTTTTGTGATCACTGTGGTGACTAGCACAAGCATGAAAACTAGGCTTCGTGTTAATGCTGATTTTAGTTCCTGTTCTGCTGTAATTTTCATGCCATGTAAACATGTTGCTACAGAGAGATCCATGCATAATTTGAGATACTTCAGTAAGGGTGTTTTGAAAACATGGTTATGCTATATCCATCCATGGTCCTGGTTTCAATTATGGAGTAGTCTAGCATGTCATTTTCGTGCTCTTACTTTTGCTTCAAAATGTTTCCTGGCAGATTGTTTACATGTTATTCAATTTGGCCGAGATTGTTATAGTTGGTCCGGATATGCTATGTTGTTGTTTCTTGACATGTATAGCTTCTATGACATGTCTTCTTGATGGATGTATGCTTAGTTTATCATGAGGTGCTCTGTAGTGAGTGCATCGAGCTCACGAAGGTGCCTTCGTAATTATTTCAATGCCATGCTTTGTTTGCTGAAATCTGTTAACGAAACTTGCTATGTTTACGTGGGTGCCACAATATTTTCTGATCATTTTTGGCTTATGGTCAGTAAGGGACTTTTAATCTATGCTTTGAGTAGATTCATGCCATGCCTTAGTTTGCTATTATAACTTCCTATAGCATGTTGATAACCTGCTCTGAACATTGCTTCGTGATGTTGTTTCTGCCATGTCCAACTTGATAATTTTGTGCACTTTCTCCATGCTTGTTTGAACCTGTTATGATGTGATTTAGCCGTAGCTTAGTGTTCCTCTTTTGTAAAGCATCTCCTGTAGATGATCTCCATATGTTTTGTTTTTATGTTGGGGTGCTGTAGCATAGTTTATTGTTGCATGCTAAGTAGCATCGTGCTGTTAATCGCAACTTTGTGCCATACTTGTCTTGCTTGCCATTTGCAAACCGTGCATCCGAATCAGGTGATCTTTATATCGATTCCAACCGAAATCATCTCATCTTTCCAGTGGCACACTTGGTTTGCCAAGTTTATGCCTTGTTCATCATCTTTCCTTCCGAAGCACGCATATGCATTGCATACCACATCTCGCATATCATGACATGTTTTGCATCATGTTGCTTGTGCATTGCACCGTGATTTATTGTGGTTCCTTGCTTGTGTTCTTGCTTTGGGTAGAGCCGGGAGACGAGTACGTGCACGAGGAACCTGTTGAGTATGCTAACGAGGATCCAGCCTTCGACAACTCTGAGAACCTTGCAGGCAAGATGACCATACCTTCGAAATCATTTCTATCTTTACTTGCTAGTACTCGCTCTATCGCTATGTTAGCTCTTCCTGCCATTGTTTACCATGCCTACCTATTGCCATGTCAACCCTCTAACCAACCTGTCCTAGCAACCATTGATTGGCTATGTCACCGCTTTTTCTCAGCCCCTCTTATAGCGTTCTTAGTTGCAGGTGAAGATGAAGTTTGTTCCTGGTCGGAACACGGATATTTTGGGATATCACAATATCTCCTGTTTAAATTAATGCACCTTATATACTTCGTAAAGGGTGGAAGGCTCGGCCTTATGCCTGGTGACTTGTTCCACACTTGCCGCCCTAGTTCCGTATACCGGTGTTATGTTCCTTGATTTTGCGTTCCTTACACGGTTGGGTGATTTATGGGACCCCCTTAACAGTTCGCTTTGAATAAAACTCCTCCAGCAAGGCCCAACCTTGGTTTTACCATTTGCCACCTAAGCCCTTTTCCCTTGGGTTTTCGAGAGCCCAAGGGTCATCTTTATTTACCCCCCCCCCCGGGCCAGTGCTCGTCGTGAGTGTTGGTCCAAACTGTAGGCCGCCGGTGGCCATAAGGGGCAACTCTGGGCTGGCCTACCGAAAGTCTGGACAATCCAGTGTGCCCTGAGAACGAGATATGTGCAGCTCCTATCGGGATTTGTCGGCACAGCGGGTGGCTTTGCTGGTCTTGTTTTACCATTGTCGAAATGTTTTGCGAACCGGGATTCCAAGACTGATCGGGTCTTCCCGGGAGAAGGTCGATACCTTCGTTGACCGTGAGAGCTTGTGATGGGCTGAGTTGGGACACCCGTGCAGGGTATATAATCTTTCGAAAGCCGTGCCCGCGGTTATGAGGCAGATGGGAATTTGTTAATGTCAGGTTGTAGATAACTTGATAGTTGACCTCTTTAAAATACATCAATTGTGTGTATAGCCGTGATGGTCTCTTCTCGGCGGAGTCTGGGAAGTGAACATGGTTTGTGTTATGCTTGACGTAAGTAGTTTCAGGATCACTTCTTGATCACTTCTAGTTTCTCGACCGATGCGTTGCTTCACTTCTCGCTCTCACTTGCGTATGTTAGCCACCATATATGCTTAGTGCTTGCTGCAACTCCACCATATTAACCCCTTTCCTACCTATGAGCTTAAATAGTCTTGATCTCACGGGTGTGAGATTGCTGAGTCCTCGTGACTCACAGATTCTACCAAAACAGATGCAGGTGCCGAGGATACTAGCGCAGATGGCGCAACTGAGCTGAAGTGGGAATTTGATGAGGCCCTTGGTCGTTATTATGTATCGTTTCCAGATGATCAGTAGAGGTGCCCAGTCGGGACGATCAGGGATCTAGCATTTGGGGTTGTCTTCTTTTCATTTGAACTTGACCGTAGCCGGTCTATGAGTGTATTGAATGATGTATGATCTTAATTTATGTATTGTGTGAAGTGGCGATATTAAGCCAACTCTCTTTATCCCATTCTTGTTCATTACATGGGATTGTGTGAAGATGACCCTTCTTGCGACAAAACCACCATGCGGTTATGCCTCTAAGTCGTGCTTCGACACGTGGGAGATATAGCCGCATCGTGGGTGTTACAATGGGCAGGTGCGCCATTAGTAACTTTTTTTATTTTTTTTTATTTTGAATTGTGAAGGCGGGAAGATAGTAATGGCGCACCATGGGGAGGTGCGCCATTAGTAAGTTTAAATTTTTTTTGAATTTTTTTGCCTCTCCAGATCTTAAAAGCCTCGTATCTTTTTTCTGTTAGGTTTTTGAGGATTTTGAAAATGTTAGGTTTTTGAGGATTTTGAAAATGTAACTTTTCGAGTAGATAATTTTTCATATAAAATACTTTTTCATCCGAGTTCGTATGCAAAAGTTATGCCCATTTTTACAAATTCTCGAGAGATTTTGCAAAAAAGTGGAAAATTCATGTTTGTAAATTTTGCTAACAACTAGACCACATATCACATGGGAATCTTATTTTCTTTTATTTTTTTGACATTTCTATCATTTTCTT
>NC_057810.1:110930853-111006931 GCF_018294505.1 Triticum aestivum
AAACTGAAAAGGCGGTCCAGAGGGGGGGGGTGCAGTCGGGGGAATGTTTGGGCGAAAGTACTAATGGCGCACCATGGGAGTGGTGCGCCATTACTAGTTGAAACTAGTAATGGCGCACCACTCCCACGGTGCGCCATTAGTAGTTTTGAAAAAAAATTACTAATGGCGCACCGTGGGATGTGGTGCGCCATTAGTATTTGCACACTAATGGCGCACCAACACATGGTGCGCCATTAGTATTTAGTAATAGCGCACCACATGTACAGTGCGCCATTAGTGTCCATCCCATCTATAGCCCTTTTCCTAGTAGTGTTCCCGCCTTCTATTAGTTCTTGGCGAATAGAGTTGCACAAATCCCAAGAGAAAGTAAGCTTGTTCTCAATTTCCCAGTCTGGATATGGTTGCCCCCCAATGCTTTTTTAGACTCTTTCGACAATGAGATGTTGCCGAAATTCTGTAATTGTGTAGGAGGGACATGATGTGCCATGGTAGTAGGTGAAGGCATTTGTGCTCGTTTAGAAATTTCACTTATTCGGCCATGACCATTAAGGTGCGGAGCCGAATTATGGACATCAACAGTTGCATATGGAGCCAAAAAACTAGTAGCATGAGGTGTAGCATACGATGTTTGAGGGTAATTGGCCGAATAACTAGTAGTAGCGTGGCCAATTCCCCTATCCACCGGCATGTTTGTATTAACATGTTGCAAGTTAGTTGTCGATGGATAAAAAGATGAAACACTATGTTGCATGCCATTGAAAGTTCCTACATCGGGTGTTTCAACTTGATTAACCGAACTCATCATGTTGTTCATCGGCATATAGATTCGTGGGGTTGCCTATGCATGGGAGTTGCGATACATATGTTGCATGTTGTTAAAATTATATAAAGTTGAAGCAACAAGATTATTCTAAATCGGTTGTTGTACATAATTAGATGCATGATCGATAAAACTAGGGCTAGCCGATAAATTATGTTCATTCGACGATCTAGCAACAATATATGCATTATTTGCATCTACATAGGTGAATCGGGTATTCATATTACCTTTATAGATCGCAAACCCTAGATGACGATCTCTTCGTAGCAAGAACAGGCCGGAGACCGTTCAAAGCTTCGTCCCCAGTGGAGTTGCCAAAAAGTGTGTTCGCACACGAACACGTCACCATGTACCTCCAACACCGAGGGTGATGCACCGCAGCTCACATTGAAGGAGACCTGGCCGGAAGCATGGTACGCAGGCAATCCGGTGGGTGCTTTTGAGGACCCGAAACCCCACACGCCCGGGAGGGACCCTGTCTGGGCGCGCGGCGGCTATGGGCTGCCCTAGGTCGACCTGATCGCCCCTAGGGCCTTGAGTTTTGCTGCCCTGCAACAAGAAGAAGAGACGAAGAACGAGGAAGAAGAAGAACTAGGGTTAAGGAGAAAAAGATAAAAGGTTAAAAGTGGTAGATGATTTGTTCGATTGTGTGTTGTTCAATCGGCCGTCACCCCTTACATATATATGAGGCGGTTGGACTTTCCGTACAAGAAAAGGACTCAAATCCCGTCCAAACCATCAAAAGTTAACCTAACTCGGACAACGAGGCCAGAACTTCCGGTCAGCATGGAACTTCTGGGCTAAAATTACATCAAGTTTCCCTCTTGCACAGCTCCTGTAGGTCGCATATGGCTTCAAATCGCGATGGTCCCAATAGCAAAGTTGTAGATCTTGCAATGGAGAAAAATTCCTTAGTTGATCACTTTTCAATCTGAGGTCATCTTGATGTTTAAATTGGTCTCACAAATCTGCAAACAATGTTAAAATTCCAGTTTTTGGGGCGCACCGTGTACAAACTTTCGGCTTAGCACGGAACCTCCCCGGAAGATTTGCCTGGAACTTCCGGGGCAGACTTATGCAGCATATCGTTTTAGCTCTAACTTTTGCATACGAACTCTGATTTAGACGTTTCTTATATCAAAATCAATCGTTTGGACGAGACGAAGACGAAGACAATCAGTGTAGAAACTTTTCCCATATGAGGCCATCTTGGGGGCGTAATCAGCTGAATAGTGTTCTGAATACAAAATCTAAATACTTCAAACACAACTTCGGCTTTAGAGAGAAGATCGGATGGCTACGGCCAAAATATCAAAGTTTCTCCTTTTGACGATACGGAACTTTCTCACTTTTAGCACTTCTCCATTTGAGGCCTTCTTAATTATGTTTTTGACCATGCCAAAATCTGGTGTCAACAATGCGAGACGGTTATTCATTTAAATCAGACAATAATGGTTGTTCTATTTATATGAGTAATGTCTTTTATGGTCATGCAACCTTGCTGAGTGGTCTATTTTTATTGAATCTTGATAGTGATGATACACATATTCATAATATCGAAGCCAAAAGATGCAAAGTTGATAATGATAGTGGAACTTATTTGTGGCACTGCAGTTTGGGTCATATCGGTGTAAAGCGCATGAAGAAACTCCATGCTGATGGAGTTTTGGAATCACTTGATTATGAATCACTTGGTGCTTGCAAACCGTGCCTCATGGGCAAGATGATTAGAACTCCGTTCTCTGGAACAATGGAATGAGCTACTTACTTATTGAAAATAATACATACTAATGTATGCGGTCTAATGAGTGTTGAGGCTCGTGGCGGTATTGTTATTTTCTTACCTTCACAGATGATTTGAGCAGATATGGTTATATCTACTTGATGAAGCATAAGTCTGAAACATTTGAAAAGTTCAAAGAATTCTAGAGTGAAGTGGAAAATTAGCATAAGTTTCTACGATCTGATCGTGGAGGAGAATGTTTGAGTTACGAGTTTGGTATTCATTTGAAACAACATGGGATAGTTTCACAATTAACGCCACCTGGAACACCACAGCGAAATCATGTGTCAGAATGTTGTAATCGTACTTTATTAGATATGGTGTGATCTATGATGTCTCTTATTGATTTACCGCTATTGTTTTGGGCTTATGCTTTAGAGACAGCTGCATTCACTTTAAATAGGGCACCATCAAAATCCGTTGAGATGACGCCTTATGAACTGTGGTTTGGCAAGAAACCAAAGTTGTCGTTTCTTAAAGTTTGGGGCTGCGATGCTTATGTGAAAAAGCTTTAACCTGATAAGCTCGAACCCAAATCGGAGAAGTGCGTCTTCATAGGATACCCAAAGGAAATTGTTGGGTACACCTTCTATCACAGATCCGAAGGCAAAATCTTTGTTGCTAAGAATGGATCCTTTCTAGAGAAGGAGTTTCTTTCGAAAGAAGTGAGTGGGAGGAAAGTAGAACTTGATGAGGTAATTGTACATTCTCCCTTATTGGAAAGTAGTACATCATAGAAATCAGTTCCCATTCCTACACCAATTAGTGCGGAAGCTAATGATGATGATCATGAAGCTTCAGATCAAGTTACTAACAAACCTCGTAGGTCTTCGAGAGTTATATCTGCACTAGAGTGGTATGGTAATTCTGTTCTGGAAGTCATGTTACTAGACCATGATGAACCCACGAGTAGGGCTGGAAAAAAAGCTCGAAGCTCGCGAGCTAAACAAGTAGCTCGTGACTCGGCTTGAATTGACTCGAACTCAAAGAATAACGAGTCGAGCCGAGCTTTAGTTTAAGATCGTTTATAGACCAAGTTAAACGAGTCAATCTCGCGAGTACTCATGTAACTCATTAGGCTCGATACAATAGATCAGCCACTCCCAATACACAGAAAGATCAGCCACTAAACAGCGTACGTCCCAAGCGCACAACCCAAGGCTGAGCAGTTGAAGGCCTAGCCTCCTAGGATACTCACGCGTTACAATAAAATTGCGATTCTATAGTGATATATATGTTTAATATATACATAATCATTTTGTATCATATTTGAGGGCTTTATGTTTATATTTTAAACGAGCTTAACAAGCTAAACGAGCCAGCTCGCGAGTTATACGAGTCGAGCCAATCTTGGGTTTGTGCTCGTTATAGTAACGAGTCGAGTCGAGCTAGCTCGTTAACAGAAACGAGCTCTAGTGAGTCGAGCCGAGCTGGCTCGACTCGGCTCAAATTCCAGCCCTACCCACGAGCATTGAGGAAGCAATGATGAGCCCAGATTCCGCAAAAGGGCTTGGGGCCATGAAATCTGAGATGGGATCCATGTATGAGAAAAAAGTGTGGACTTTGGTGGACTTGCCCGATGATCGGCAAGCCATAGAAAAAAATGGATCTTTAAGAAGAAGACCGATGCATACGGTAATGTTACTGTTTACAAAGCTCGACTTGTTGCGAAAGGTTTTTGACAAGTTCAAGGAGTTGAATAATGAGTTAGTTGCGGTAGGAAGTATTATGGAACGAGTAAAGATACTTTCCGGTAATGAGATTGAACTAGGTATGATGATACCGACGATCGAATCTCGGGCAAGTAACATATCGATGACAAAGGGTACAACGTATGTTGGTATGCGGTTTGACCGATAAAGATCTTCGTAGAATATGTAGGAACCAATATGAGCATCCAGGTTCTGCTATTGCTTATTGACCGGAGACGTGTCTCGGTCATGTCTACATAGTTCTCGAACCCGTAGGGTCCGCAGCTTAACATTCGATGACGATTGGTATTATGAGTTTATATGATATGATGTACCGAAGGTTGTTCGGAGTCCCTACTGTGATCACAGACATGATGGGGAGTCTCTAAATGGTCGAGACATAAAGATTGATATATTGGACATCTATAAAACCGGAGAAGTTTAGGATAAAACCGGAGAACTAGAGGGTTACCGGAACCCCCCGGAGGATTAATGGGCCTTACCGGGCCTTAGTGGAGAAGAGAGAGGGTCGGCCAGAGGTGGCGTGCGCCCCCTTGCCCAGTCCGAATTGGACAAGAGAAGGGGGGCACCCCCCTATCGGTGTCAAAACCGGCGGATCTCGTGTAGGGGGTCCCGAACTATGCGTCTAGGCGGATGGTAACAGGAGACAAGGGACACGATGTTTTACCCAGGTTCGGGCCCTCTTGATGGAGGTAAAACCCTACGTCCTGCTTGATTAATATTGATATTGTGGATGTTTACAAGAGTAGATCTACCACGAGATCAAGGAGGCTAAACCCTAGAAGCTAGCCTATGGTATGATTGTAATGGTTGTTGTTGTTGTTGTTGTGTCCTACGGACTAGAGCCATCCGGTTTATATACACACCGGAGAGGGCTAGGGTTACATAGAGTCGGTTACAATAGTAGGAGATCTACGTATCCGTTTCGCCAAGCTTGCCTTCCACGCCAAGGAAAGTCCCATCCGGACACCGGACGATGTCTTCAATCTTGTATCTTCATAGTCTTGGAGTCCGGTCGATGATGATGATAGTTCGGCCGATGATAGTTCGGCGATGATGGTAGTCCGGCTATTCGGACACCCCCTAATCCGGGACTCCCTCATTAGCCCCTGAACCAGGCTTCAATGACGATAAGTCCGGCGCGTATATTGCTTGGCATTGCAAGGCGGGTTCCTCCTCCGAATGATAGAAGATTGTGAACACCAGGATAGTGTCCGGCTCTGCAAAATAAATTCCACATTCCACCATAGAGAGAATAATATATACACAAGTTCAATCTGCTGACGTTTTTTGCGGCATGACGTCACGCCACTACCAAGCCATTACTTGAATCACTTTTTACTCTACCACCTCAGCGCATTTAGCGAAGCGGTTTCCTTGGCACGTCTTGTTGAAGCAGAGATCGTGTTCCCCCCTTAATCCGGGATTCTCATCAATACGGACGTGGGTAACCCAACCGCGCCATTGATGGTGACGCTTGGGGGATAAGAGAGTTTTACCAGGCCGGTGGGGGATGCATAGACTTCGCCCGCCCATATAAGGGATAAGGATTCACCTTTTCACCTACGCCTTCTTCCTCCTTTGCTTATCCATCTCCGTGCACTCGAGCTCTAGCGCCCAAGCCCGCACATCTCGTCTCAACCTTCCCCAGTCATGTCTGGAGTGGGAGGCAAGTGGATGACCTCCTCCGTTATGGAGGAGCACATCGAAAGACTGCGCAGCGCCGGCTACCTGTCCGGCGACATTGCGCACCAGCTGCCCGACGAGGGGCGGCTCATCCCCACCCCCAGGCCCCATGAGAGGGTCGTTTTTCTTCCCCACTTCCTCCACGGACTGGGCTTTCCACACCACCCCTTTGTCCGGGGGCTCATGTTCTACTACGGCCTGGATTTCCATGATCTGGTGCCGAACTTCATCCTCAACATCTCGGCGTTTATCGTCGTGTGCGAGGCCTTCCTCTGCATCCAGCCCCACTTCGGCTTGTGGCTCAAGACCTTCAATGTCAAGCCGAAGGTAGTGAAGGCCACTCAAGCGGAGTGCGGAGGCGCCATGTTGGGCAAGATGCCCAACGTCCTTTGGTTCAAAGGGGCCTTCGTGGAATCCGTCAAGGGGTGGCAATCGGGGTGGTTCTATATCACCGAGCCACGCGACCCTACGTGGGCGAGGGCCCTCGAGTCAAGATCTGGTATCCCCATGCAGCTCACCTCCTGGAAAGAGAAGGGCTTGTTGTGGGGTAGTTCGGAGGAGCTAACGGGACTCCAAGCCTGTATCCAGAAGCTGGTGAAGAAGCTCAGGCTGGTTAACGTGGTCCAAGTCATGCTCATCTGTCGGATTCTCCCATGCCAGGAGCGGGCATTCAATCTGTGGGAGTTCAATCCGGAGCAGCACCAGGCGCTGAGCGGGCTCTTCGACACGACGTACAAAGGCGCCTGGAGGGTGCTGTTTAAGGGCGCCGAAGCCCCCGCATCCGCGACTGAAGATCGCGGATTTCGCTCGCAGCGTCAAGCCGACGAGGTAAGTGATTCTACCCCTTTACGGGACACTTTTTTTTCATAGTTTGACTCTATGCGTGTTTTAATTTCCCCTTTTCCTTTGACAGGACTGGATGAGGAAGGCGGAGCAGATTATCTGCCCGGATCCTATGCCAGAAAACCCAGTAGACGCCCATCTAGCGAGGTTGCTGGTTCCGGCGCCGCACGTGGTGCCGGAGAAGAAGGCCAAGAAGGAGGCCACGGGTGCTCGAAAGAGTTCCCGTTTTCAGGTGTCCGACGACTCCGGGGCGGACTCCTCCCCCGAAAACGAGGAGGAGAAAGAGGACTCTCTCCCAGAGGAGGGAGAGAGGAAGAGGAAGGCTTCCCCAACAGGGGAGGCCGAAGGGTCCAAGAGGGGAAGGACTATTCCCCCAGACAGCTCCGCCAACATCAACGTTGACGAGGAAGAATGGCCTTGAAGGGCTAGGCCTCCGGGGAGATCGTAAGTATCCGGATTCTTGAATGATTTATAATTTCTTTTTCTGCGTCACATAGTGTCATTCTGATGCCGCATGCTGCCTGTAGTCCGGCCAATGATGATCTCCCCGCTTCATCGAGCGGGTCGTTGGCTCCGTCGGATGTAGACTCCATCCCGACCGCCTCCACCCCTCGCGACACCGAGGACGCCGAGGTGGGATCCCAAGAAGGGACCCACCAGGGGGAGGCTCCGGAGGCGCCACAAGGCGGCCTCCCGGACTTTGCGCCGGACTCGACATCAGAACCCACAGTGGTTCCGGAGTCCGGCCGGCGGCCCCTTCGCACGAAGGGCAAGACCGTGATGCCGGCAACTTCCGTCCAACCGGAGGCACCGGACAATTTGTTGGAGGCGCTGCAGAGCACTTCCATCGAGGAAGAACACCGCACTATTATGAGTGCGGTGATTCAGAAGGTATAGCTTGCCAAGAGCGGGCTGGCCGAAGCCTACAATAGCCTTCTATCAGGCTTTGAGGTAAGAAGTTAAAAATATGCAATGTAATACCGCATAGACAGTAGCCCCTGATGCTCGGTTCGGTGTTCGGAAAGAAAAGCCGGACTGAGGATTTGAAAAAAAAGAAGATATACGCAGGGTTGCTAAATAATTAGGTCAATATGGGTTGCAGGCTACGCTGCTGACCTCTGCCGCACTGACTGCGGAGGTCGGTGCTTTGAAGCAGGAGCTCGAGCGGTCCGAGCAAGAGCTCAGCCGCGCCAAGAAGTAGCTCCGGGACAAAGAAGGTGAGTAACACCTCTTTGAACTTGTACCTTACAGAAAAGGATTTAGGTTGCAAAAAAATAACAAGGATAACATGGGTACTGCAGGGGCCACGAACGAGGTGGCGACCCTGAAGGAGGCCGTGTCCGCGGACGAACGCAACACGGCCGCAGAACGGGCAGAGCGAGAAAAGCAGGAGGCGCGGGTGGCGGTGGTTCGGCAAGAGCTCCAGGCTCTCATGGAAAAGCATGAGAGTTTGGAGCGTGACTCAAAGACTCGAGAGTCCGAGCTTGCCTCGGCTCTCGAAAGTGCCAAAACTGCCAAGGCCGATGCCCATAAGTCCCTTCAGGAGATTGAGTTGGTGAGGAAGATAGCGGCGGGTAAGGCATTTTCCATGCAAAGCAAGCATGTGAATGTAAATTACGTGTTACTTACCCAAATTCGGAGCTCTCCAGGGGCGTTTGTAGATTTGCCTCGCAGCGTGTCTGATGCCGCCGCATTCTACCGAGCCGAGGAGGGGAGCTCAACGGAGAAGGTCTTCTGGTCCCAGTATGCTGAGGCCGGCCATCCGGTGCCCCCTAGCGACCAGCTGAAGCAGCTGGTCGAGCTCCACAAGGTGGCCGAGCAGGCCATGAAGGGCCTCATAGTCCGGCTGTGGCCTGGAGAGGCCATGCCTGGGAGCTACTTCAGCCTCGTGCGACGGTTGGTGGATGTGTGCCCCTGGGTGGAGGTTATCAAGTGCTCCGCCTGTATTGAAGGTGCTCGTCGGGCCCTTGCCCACGCAAAGGTGCATTGGGGCAAGCTGGATGCGGAGAAGCTAATCACTGACACACCACCAGCGGGCAAGGAATATCGTACGCCCGAGATGTACTATAAGACTGTCCTGAAGGGTGCCCGCAAGATTGCGGATGAGTGCCCCAGGGATGTAATTATTGAGTAAATTCACAATGTGTTATCCTGTGCGCTGAAAACTTTGTTCATATGCGCTAAGCAACGGTTGTTAATTTAAAATATTACCTTCTGTGCGGCCGTTTATTAAATCTGAGAGATGGCAAGTCGTCGGCTTCAGCCCCCATGCCACGAGTGCTGGGGTGTTCGGGATAAACTTGAGCGCTCTTGTTCCCATTTTTGGGTCCATCTAGGGAGGCGCTCAACACAACGAACAAGGCAACTGGACTTATAGTGCTTGAACACTCTCACTTAGCCATAGAATTCTATAATTTTAAATTTCGGTGAAGCCCCTAGTATTCGGAAGACCGAATTCGGGGTGCTATCCATGCCTCCGTCGGACATTATCCGGTACTTCGCTCAAAGCGGCGTAGGTCTTTAAGGACCCGAAAAGACCTCTGGAACAGCGACCAGTCTCTCGCCTTATCATGACAGTCAGTTTTAGCTTTCTCCACTGAGGCGTTAACCCGGCTCAACTGGAGCGCAATCGCAGTGGTTCTCCCAGTGCTACCTTAGCCGATAGAACGGAACGTAAGGTGCCAAACATGGGAGCCAGGCAATCCCAACTATTGACCCAAGACATGATTCGGAGCCGATTCATATAATGCTATAAGTTCGGGGTGCCGCACTTGTGAAAGTGTGCGGACTTTATCACACCATAATGCGGGGAACATAAGCCCTGGTGTATTTGGCCGTACCAAAATGTACGGATGCAACATGTCATAAATGAACATATATATATATAAGGTAATGCAATTATGGGCAAAAAGTGCCGCATTTTATTCGAGAAGATTTGCTATGAGTGCGGAATGATACAAATAGTGCGGAAAGCAAGGGATTGGACGAATTAAAGGCATCTCCCTCCAGGGGTAGGCCGCCGAATGGTGTATTTAACAAATTTAATGCTTGTAATGGAGACCACCTGAGTGTTCGTCGCGGCCTTTGTCCCTCCCTGGCTGTTGCATCATGAGTTCGGCAGGTTCGCCGCCGGACAGAGTTCTGTATAAAAAAGAGAGAAATAAAAGATAAAAAGAGCGACACCCTTAGGAGCCCCTGGTGTGGTCGAACCGCATTGTGGGTCTGTTGTGGTTGTGCCTCTCCCCCTATTCCCATGGTATCTCCAGGGCGTAATTATGTATGCGGAGAGTTTGTCTTACAATTGTGCGAGGGCTGCGGTTGAGGCCGCATTGCTACGCGTGCTCGGAATGTGCCAGGTGGTCTTGGTTGATGTTGCTCCGGGAGCGTTTGGCCGTGTCCGGTCGTTTAATGGCCAGACTCGAAAATTGCCTTAAAAGGCTGCTCTATACTTCTGCCGCGAGAGCCGCTGTATGTTCCTCCGTTCGAAGGGAGCATTCCGTGTTTCCATTGACTGTGATGACTCCACGAGGGCCTGGCATCTTGAGCTTAAGGTATGCATAATGCGGCACCGCGTTGAATTTTGTGAACGCGGTTCGTCCGAGCAGAGCGTGATAGCCACTGCGTAATGGGACTATGTCGAAGATTAACTCCTCTCTTCAGAAATTATCCGGGGATCCGAAGACCACTTCCAGTGTAACTAAGCCTGTACAACTGGCCTCGACACCTGGTATAACGCCTTTGAAGGTTTTCTTTGTAGGTTTAATCCTTGAAGGGTCTATGCCCATCTTTCGCACTGTATCCTGATAAAGTAGGTTCAGGCTACGGCCGCCATCCATCAGGACTCTCGTGAGGTGAAATCCATCGACGATTGGGTCTAAAACCAATGCGGCGAATCCGCCATGGCGGATACTGGTCGGATGGTCTCTTTGATCGAAAGTTATCGGGCAAGAGGACCATGGGTTGAATTTTCGGGCGACTGGCTCCGTCGCGTATACATCCCTTGGTGCACGCTTCCGCTCCCTCTTGGGTATATGCGTTGCGTATATCATGTTTACCGTCTGAACTTGAGGGGGAATCCCTTTTGTCCTCTGTTGTTCGGCGGCCGGGTCTCTTCCTCGTCATCGCTGTGTAGCCCCTTGTCATTGTTTTCGGCGATTAATTTGCCTGCCTGCTTGAATACCCAACAATCTCTGTTGGTGTGGTTAGCTGGCTTTTCGGGGGTTCCATGTATTTGACAGGAGCGGTCGAGTATTCGGTCCAAATTGGACGGGTCCGGAGTGGTTCTTTTGAATGGCTTCTTCCGTTGACCGGGCTTGGAGCCTCGGAATCCGGCGTTGACTGCTGTATCCTCATTGCTGTCGCCGTTAATGCGGCGTTTGTTTTTGTTTCGACGCGACCTGCCATTGCGTTCCTTGGTATCCGGAATGCCAGCGTTTTTGCTGAGGTTGTTGCTGCGAGCTAGCCAGCTATCCTCTCCCGCACAGAAGCGGGTCATGAGTGATGTGAGGGCTGCCATGGATTTCGGCTTTTCCTGTCCTAGGTGCCGGGCCAGCCACTCGTCGCGGATGTTATGTTTGAAGGCAGCGAGGGCCTCTGCATCCGGATAGTCGACGATTTGATTTTTCTTTGTTAAGAACCATGTCCAGAATTGCCTGGCCGATTCGTCTGACTGCTGGATTATGTGGCTTAGGTCATCTGCGTCCGGTTGTCGCACATACGTGCCCTGGAAGTTGTCGAGGAATGCGGCTTCCAGGTCTTCCCAGCATCCAATTAACTCTGCGGGCAGGCTGTTAAGCCAATGCCGAGCTGGTCCTTTAAGCTTGAGCGGGAGATATTTGATGGCGTGAAGATCGTCGCAGCGGGCCATATGTATATGGAGGAGATAATCCTCAATCCAAACCGCGGGGTCTGTTGTGCCATCGTAGGATTCGATATTAACGGGTTTAAACCCTTCAGGGATTTGATGATCCATTACTTCGTCAGTGAAGCATAGTGGGTGCGCAGCGCCTCTATATTGAGCAATATCGCGACGTAGCTCGAGGGAGCGTTGTCTGCTGTGTTCGGCCCGGCCGGAGTAGTTGTATCCGGCGCGATGGTATTCGTCGTGGGTCTTGGGGCGCCCACGTGATCCATAGATAGATCTGGATTGTCTTGCCTTGTCCTCCAATATATCCCTCAAGTCCGGCGCGTTCCCCCGTGGCTTCATGCTTTTTGAGCGGTGCCGGGGTACGGTTTTGGTGGAGGGCTTGCACGCCTCTCTGTCGCGGCCACGAGGTGGTCGGTCTGCCGTATTGTGCGCTGGTGATGCAGGTTTGTACGCTTCCTCCTCTAGTCGGGGGAGCAACCTGCGTTTTGGGTAACTTTTGCAGGGGCGTTTGAGTTCATACTCTTCGGCCGCGAGGACCTCGGTCCATCTGTCGACCAGTAGGTCTTGATCAGCTTGAAGCTGTTGCTGCTTTTTCTTTAGGCTATTTGCCGTGGCCATTAGCCTACGTCTGAAACGCTCTTGTTCGACGGGATCCTCAGGCACGACGAATTCGTCGTCGTCGAGGCTTGCCTCGTCTCCGGAGGGAGGTAAGTAATTATCATCCTCGACCTCTTCGTTTGCCGCCCTCTCGTGAGGGCTTGCTTCTGCCTCCTCCTGCGCTGGATCGTGCTGGAGGGGGTTTTCTTCGGCACTTTCTGGGGTGTTATTATCTCCTGTGCCGGAATCTCTATTCTTGCTGTGGCGGAATTTAGAGCGGCGCCGCTGATGTCGGCGCTTGGGCTGTTTCTTTAAGGAATCGGCCTCCGTTGCTTCTTCGCCGTCCCCATCTTTTGGGGTGTCCACCATATATATGTCGTATGACGAGGTGGTCTTCCAGTGTCCTGTAGGCACTGGTTCTTGATAGTCTCCGGCGTCGTCGTCCATACCGTCGATGTCTTCGGAGTCGTAGTCGAGTACGTCGGTTAGATTGTCGACGTGGCTACGAAGTGGGTGGTGGGTGACCTCTGAATTTCTTCGTCGTCCACGTCCCAACCATCCTGGTCGTAGTTCGGCCAGGGCTCTCCGGATAGCGAGAGATGCTTCAGTGAATTTAAGATATCGCCGAAGGGTGAGTGCTGAAAGATGTCCGCAGCGGTGAATTCCATGATCGGCGCCAGTCGGATTCGACTGGCAGGGGCGCGGGAGGTTCGGAGTCCGGCAGAGGGTCCGGCACCTCGGAGTCATGAGCTTTATGCGGGACAAGGTAAGTGTTCGGCTCCATCGCCGTAGAAGTTGCAGCTCCCGAGGCGGTGTCCAGCCATCCGTCCTCGATCTGAGCGATCGGCTCCGGACTATGGGTCGGAGCGGATTCGTGTGCAGCCTCCAAGGTGCTGTCCGGCCGTAGAGTTAGGTCGTGCCCATTGTGACAGCGCGGCACGCTCGGCTGTGGCTCAGATCCATCGAAGATCAAGTCCCCGCGGATATCAGCTGTGAAGTTTAGGCTTCCAAACCCGACCTGGCAGCCAGGGGCGTAGCTTTCAATCTGCTCTAGATGGACAAGTGAGTTGGCCCGCAGTGCGAAGCTACCGAATATGAAGATCTGTCTGGGGAGAAAAGTCTCACCCAGGACTGCGTCGTTGTCGATTGAAGTGGCCATCAAGCCTATCGGTGACGACACAGAGGAACTCTCAATGAAAGCACCAATGTCGGTGTCAAAACCGGCGGATCTCGGGTAGGGGGTCCCGAACCGTGCGTCTAGGCGGATGGTAACAGGAGACAAGGGACACGATGTTTTACCCAGGTTCGGGCCCTCTTGATGGAGGTAAAACCCTACGTCCTGCTTGATTAATATTGATATTGTGGATGTTTACAAGAGTGGAACTACCACGAGATCAAGGAGGGTAAATCCTAGAAGCTAGCCTATGGTATGATTGTAATGGTTGTTGTTGTTGTTGTTGTGTCCTACGGACTAGAGCCATCCAGTTTATATACACACCGGAGAGGGCTAGGGTTACATAGTGTCGGTTACAATAGTAGGAGATCTACGTATCCGTATCGCCAAGCTTGCCTTCCACACCAAGGGAAGTCCCATCCGGACACGGGACGAAGTCTTCAATCTTGTATCTTCATAGTCTTGGAGTCCAGTCGATGACGATGATAGTCCGGCCGATGATAGTTCGGCCGATGATGGTAGTCCGGCTATCCGGACACCCCCTAATCCGGGACTCCCTCACCCCCTCTCCTTCCTTCTCTTCTGTCCTCTTTCCCTTCTTCTCCTTCTTGGAGTAGGAAAGTGGGAAACCTACTCCTACTAGGAGTAGAAGTCCTCCTCCTTGACGTGCCCCTTGTGGCCGGCCGACCTCCTCCTCCCCACCTTTATATATGGGGAGGGGCACCCCATAGAGACACAAGTTGATCCTTAGCCGTGTGCGGTGCCCCCCTCAACAGTTTTCCACCTCGGTCATATCATCGTAGTGCTTAGGCGAAGCCCTGCGCTGGTAACTTCATCATCACCGTCACCATGCCGTCATGGTGACGGAACTCACCCTCGGCCTCAGCTGGACGTAGAGTTCGAGGGATGTCACTGAGATGAACGTGTGCAGATCATGGAGGTGTTGTGCGTTTGGTACTTGATCAGTTGGATTGTGAAGAAGTTCGACTACATCAACCGCATTACATAACGCTTCTGCTTTCGGTCTACGAGGTACATGGACACACTCTCCCTCTCGTTGCTATGCATAACCTAGACAGATCCTGCGTGATCGTAGGAAAAATTTGAAATTACTGCGTTCCCCAACAAATAGTTCAAAAGAGTTTTTGTTTTTTGAGGAAAATGAACAAGGGAGCTAGCAAAAACTAACTAGATGGGACTGGCGGATACCGTTTATTTGCAACTTACATCCCTAGTTTCATCCTACTATTTTAATTTCTTTTCGGCTGATGTTGTTTCAAGCCATTTAAATATAGCTTGCCCTGCTTGGCAATAATTCGTATGTCATTTACAATGTAAGCTTACTGCCTAGATCATGTGATAACTATCTCTCACTTATGTCCAGCAGAAACCTTTCAGGATGCCGTTCACACTAGGACACAATCTACAACCCCGGAATCCATTTGTCGAAGCAGTGCGCCATCCATGTTACCATATGGTAGCAGTTCAGAGGCAACACCATAGGAGAGCAGTCTGAGCACATATATTATAGTTCTTGAGGCTCTACTAGAGGCAGAAAGAGATGGTGCAGCTGCCATGAATGAGGTCATCTTTATCTCGGGTATGGAAATTATGCAATTAGCTACACGCATTATGCAGGCAACCCAAGGATTGGAGGAAGTAAGAATGTTGCATTTGAAAACCGAGGAGGTCCTGCTGCTTCTACTATCTGAAGCCCAGGGTAATCCCAGTTCATTTTTAGATACCAATGTAAATTTTTATTAGATTATTATACTTGCATGTTGTCATGTCTCTGAATGGATTATGTTGTAAGACACCCTATGTTGTCCATGTGTTGTAATGATCTGAATTTTTTAGGCGAGGTAATCCTCAGTACTAGTATGATTGACATAAGGTGAAATGTTTTTCGTGTGAGCATATTGTATTGGATGAAATAACTGTTTGACTCAAAGTGTATCCAACCTACTGAATTCGAAGATCACGACATTTCTAAATCATAATCATATATAAAGGCGGAATAAATCTTTGTCGTGGTTTTGAAGAAATAAATAACAAAACATAGAATGGTTTATGGATATTCGTAATTGAATTCAAATTGGATTTGAATTTAGTTGCCAGGGCCCAGGGTAAACGTGAATGCTAATTCTCCCAAATTTTGAACAAAGCGGAAAATCACCCACTATCATTTGTCGGCTGCCCGAAGCAAGTGTTTGCGAGATGAAAATTACAGTCTACCCCTGACACTTCACATCCTAATCAACCCGATTTCCACTACTGTCGATAGGGGTAGACTAGTAACTTCAATCAGACATGACACGACCGCCTCTTAGCCCATTCAGACACGGTGGTCGCCTAACCTGGGCGGCAAAACACATTTGATTCGAGGTTGTCCGAAATACATATGTCTCTCCCTCCATTTCCCCATTCATACAAGTTGGGTGATACGTCTCCGATGTATCTATAATTTTTGATGTATTCATGCCATGTTTGTGATATTTCTACATGATTTTTGTATGATTTGGTTAGAACTAACCCGACTGAGGTTGTTTTCAACAGAACTACTGTGGTGTTGTTTTTGTGCAGAAATAAAAGTTCTCGGAATGCGCTGAAAATCAACGGAGATTTTTTCTGGAAAATATAAAAAATATTGGAACGAAGAGTTACCGGAGGGGAAACCTGTGGGCCCCATGAGGGTAGAGGGCGCGCCCACCACCCTAGGGCATGACCCTGTGCCTCCTGGTCTTCCTGTGGGGCCTCCTGACTTGTTCTCAATGCCAACATCTCCTATAAATCTCCAATCCTCCAAAAAATAACCTAGATCAGGAGTTCTGCCGCTGCAAGCCTCTTTAGCCACCAAAAACAAATCGGGACCCTATTCCAGCACCCTGCCAGAGGGGGGATCCATCACCGCTGGCCATCTTCATCATCCTGGCACTCTCCATTATGAGGAAGGAGTAGTTCACCCTCGGGGCTGAAGGTATGTACCAGTAGCTATGTGTTTGATCTCTCTCTCTCTTGTGTTCTTGATTTGGCACGTTCTTGATGTACCGTGAGCTTTGCTATTATCGTTGGATCTTATGATGTTTCTCCCTCTCTACTCTCTTGTAATGGATTGAGTTTTCCCTTTGAAATTATCTTATCGGATTGAGTCTTTAAGGATTTGATCCCCTTGATGTATGTTTTGGTGATCAACTTGCGGGTTCCGTGACCTTGGGACCGCATAGGGGTTGGCACACATTTTCGTCTTGACTCTCCGATACAAACATTGGGGAACTCTATGAAGTTCTTTGTGTTGGTTGAACAGATGAATCTGAGATTGTATGATGCATATCGTATAATCATACCCACGGATACTTGAGGTGACATTAGAGTATCTAGGTGACATTATGGTTTTTGTTGATTTGTGTCTTAAGGTGTTATTTTACTACAAACTCTAGGGCTGTTTGTGACACTTATAGGAATAGCCCAATAATGGATTGATCGGAAATAATAACTTTGAGGTGGTTTCATACCCTACAATAATCTCTTCGTTTGTTCTCCGCTATTAGTGACATTGGAGTAACACTTTGTTGCATGTTGAGGGATAGTTATATGATCCAATTATGTTATTATTGTTGAGAGAACTTCCACATTGCAATACCGTTTATGCTCACTTTTCCCACTTGGTACGTTGCTGTTTTTATATTTTCAGATTACAAAAACCTACATCTACCATCCATATTGCACTTGTATCACCATCTCTTCACCGAACTAGTGCAGCTATACAATTTACCACTGTATTGGGTGTGTTGGGGACACAAGAAACTCTTTGTAAATTGGTTGCAGGGTTGTTTGAGAGAGACCATCTTCATTCTACGCCTCCCACGGATTGATAAACCTGAGGTCATCCACTTGGAGGCCCAACAACGTCTACAAGAACAAGGTTGCATAGTAGACATCAAGCTTTTTCCTGGCGCCATTGCCATGGATGTTAATGCTTGAAGGTATATCTTTAGATCTTGCAATCGAATCTTTTACTTTCTTGTTTTATCACTAGTTAGTTTATAAAATAAAAATAAAAAATGGAATTGAGGGTGCCTCATATGCTTCATCTTTTTAATGTCTTTCATGAAAATATGGATTCTGATAATTATGCCAAAATGTTAGAAGAAGAATGCATTAAAATGTTGGCACTAAATCTTTGAATGATGAGCATAATTGCAATGTTGTTAGTATGAATTCCTTGAATATCCATGATGCTAATGATATGCAAATCCACAAGCTTGGGGAAGCTATGTTTGTTGAAGATGATATTTTTTGTCCCCCAAGTTTTGATGAGCAAATTTATTATGATGAAAGCATGCCTCCTATTTATGATGATTATATTTATGAAAGTGGACTTGGAGAGGTCATGACTTTATTTAGTGATGAATCCACTATTTCGGAAGAGGTTCCAATTGATTATGAGAACAAACTTCCTATCTATGATGATTATTGTGATGACATGTGGCTATAAAGAACAATGATAACCATGAAACTTGTCATTATCACTTTATATTTCAATTGGATGCCTCACATGATAGTTATTTTGTTGTGTTTGCTCCCACTACTACTCATGAGAACAAATTTGCTTATGTGGAGAGTAATAAAATTTCTATGCTTGTGCATCATGAAAAGAATGCTTTATGTGATAGTTATATTGTTGAATTTATTCATGATTCTACTAAAAATTATTATGAGGGAGGAATATATGCTTGTAGGAATTGCAATAATATCAAGTTTCCTCTCTATGTGTTGAAAATCTTGAAGCTATCATTAGTAGAAAAAGGGCCAATTATCCCGGTTCGTAAGGGCCTTTTGTCCCGGTTTAGGAACCGGGACTAAAAGGTCGTTACTAATGCCCTTGACCTTTGGTCCCGGTTCTTACACAAATCGGGACAGATGGGCCTCCACGTGGCCGGTGCGGCGAGCCCAGGCAGGAGGCCCTTTGGTCCCGGCTGGTGGCCAAAGCTTGCCAGGTGCTAGGGTTTTTGTTTATTTTTGAAAGGGAGGGGGGGTTGGGGGGTTTTGGGGGGTTAATTTAGGTGTTTCATATATTGTGTTAGCTAGCTAATTAATAAAGAGAAGTGTTGTCGGTGTCAAAATCGTCGGATCTCGGGTAGGGGGTCCTGAACTGTGCGTCTAGGAGGATGGTAATAGGAGACAAGGGACACGATGTTTTTACCCAGGTTTGGGCCCTCTCGATGGAGGTAAAACCCTACTCCTGCTTGATTAATATTGATGATATGGGTAGTACAAGAGTTGATCTACCACGAGATCAGAGAGGCTAAACCCTAGAAGCTAGCCTATGGTATGATTGTTGTTCGTCCTACGGACTAAAACTCTCCAAGCTTGCCTTCCACGCCAGGAGGGCTAGGGTTACACAGAGTCGGTTACAATGGGAGGAGATCTTCATATCGCATCGCCAAGCTTGCCATCCACGCCAAGGAAAGCCTTATCCGGACACGGGACGAAGTCTTCAATCTTGTATCTTCATAGTCCGGGAGTCCGGCCAAAGGTCATAGTCCGGCCATCCGGACACCGCCTAATCCAGGACTCCCTTAGTAGCCCCTGAACCAGGCTTCAATGAGGACGAGTCCAGCGCGCAAATTGTCTTAGGCATTGCAAGGCGGGTTCCTCCTCCGAATACTTCATAGAAGATGTTGAACACAAGGATAGTGTCCGGCTCTACTAAATAGTTTCCACATACCACCGTAGAGAGAATAATAATCGCACAAATCTAATCTGCTGACATATTCCGTAGCGTGACATCAAGCCACAGCCAAGCCTTTATTCGAATTGTTTTGCTGACCCACCTCAGCGTGTTTAGCGAGGCGGTTTCCTTGGCATTTCTTGTCAAAGCAGAGATCGTGTCCCCTTATTCCGGGATTCTCATCAATACGGGCATGGGTAACCCAACCGCTCCATTAATCGCGGCACTTGGGAGATAAGTGAGTTTTACTAGGCTGGTGGGGGCTCATAGTTTCGGCCGCCCATATAAGGGGATAAGGATCCACCCTTTCCATCTACGCCTTCTTCCTCCTTTGCTTATCCATTCTTGCGCACTCGAGCTCCAGCGCCCAAGTCTGCACTTCCCACCTCAACCTTCTCCAATCATGTCCGGAGCGGGAGGTAGATGGATGGCCTCCACCCTCACGGAGGGGCACATCAAAAAGTTGAGGAAGGCCGGATACTTGTCTAGCGACATCGCACACCGGCTTCCAGATGAGGGGCAACTCATCCCCACCCCTAGGCCCCATGAGAGGGTCGTATTTCTCCCCCATTTCCTCCCCGGACTGGGCTTTCCTCTTCACCCGTTCGTCCGGGGGCTCATGTTCTACTATGGCCTGGACTTCCACGATCTGGCCCAGAACTTCATCCTCAACATCTCGGCGTTCATCGTCGTATGTGAAGTCTTTCTCCGCATCCAGCCCCACTTCGGCTTATGGCTGAAGACCTTCAATGTCAAGCCGAAGGTTTTGGGCGGGCGACAAGCGGAGTGCGGAGGCGCCATGGTGGGCAAGATAGCCAACGTTACATGGCTCGAGGGCACCTTCGTGGGAACCATTAAAGGGTGGCAATCGGGGTGGTTCTACATCACTGAGCCGCGTGCCCATGAATGGGCAGCGGCCCCTCGAATTCCGATCTGGCATCCCCACACGGCTCACCTCATGGAAAGAGACGGGCCAGTCGTGGGGTAATTCGGCAGAGGTGACCGGACTTCAAACCTTTCAATCTATGGGAGTTCGACCTGGCCCAACACCAAACCTTGTCCAGGCTCTTTGACACAACGCACGAAGATGCCTGGAAGGTGCTTTTCAAAAGCTCCGAGGTTCACCCCCCATTACCGAGGATTGAGGATTCTGCGCGAAGCGTCACGCCAGCGCGGTAAACTCAATTTTCCCATTATGGGGTATTTGTTTTCCATAGTTTGACTCTATGCGGGATCTAAACTCCCATCCCTTTAACAGGACTGGCAGAAGAAGGCCGGACAGATCAACTGTCCGGCTCCTTTGCCCGAAGACCCAGCGGACGCCCGTTTGACAAAGCTGCTGGTTCCGGCACCACACATGGTGCCAGAGAAGAAGGCCAAGAAGAAGGCCACGGGGACTTGAAAGAGTTCCCGACGCCTGGTGGTGTCGGACTCATCACCTGACGACACCGAGGCGCCCTCCGCCTCTGAAGACGAGGAGGAGGAAGAAGAAGCCTCTCCCACTCTAGCGGGGGGAGGAAAGAAAAGTAAGGCCGCCCCAACTGGGGAGGCCGGAGGGTCCAAGAAGGGGAGGACCCTTCTATCGGACTACGCCTCCGACGCTGAAGACGGCGGAGAGGGATGGCCATCCAGGGTCAAGCCCCTGGCAAAATTGTAAGTATCCGGATAACAGAATAGCTTATGGCGTTCCTCTATTGTATAGTACCTTCTGATGCCGAATTCAATTATGTAGCCCGCCCAAGGCTCAGCTTGGCGATTCGTCGAGCGGCTCCCTGGATTCGTCGGATGTGAATAGCACTTCACTCCCGACGGCCTCCTCCCCTCGCCCTACGGACGATGTCGAGGTGGCGTCCCGAAAGGGACTAAACCAGGAGGAGGTGATCCTGTAGGCGCCGCAAGGCGACCTCCCCGACTCCAGGCCCAAAGGGGATGAAGCCCCAGAGGGATCTAAGTCCGGCCCTGGGTCGGACACCGCTCCGGAACCTTCAGTGGTTCCGGAGTCCGGCAGGCGGCCCCTTCGCAAGAAGGGGAAGCCTACGACGCCGGCGGCCTCTGTCCACCCGGAGGGCCGGACAATTTGCTGGAGGTGCTTAACGGCGCCTCCATCGACGAGGAGCACCGCACTGTTATGAGTGCGGTGATTCAGAAGGTTCAGTCCGCCAAGAGCGGGCTGACAGAAGCCTGTACCAGCGTGCTAACAGGCTTTGGGGTATGTATTTAAAACATATAAAAATGTTACCACATAGACAGTAGCCCTTGATGCTCAGTTTGGTGTTCGGCAAGAAAAGCCGGTCTGAGGATCTAAAAAAGATATACGCAGGAGTCTAACATAAATATGTCAATATGGGAATGCAGGCTGCGCTGCTGACCTCTGCCGCACTGACTGCGGAGGTCAATGCATTGAAGCAGAGCCTCGAGCGGTCCGAGAACAAGCTCGAGGACAAGGAAGGTATGTAATACCTTATGTAAGTATATAAAGAATACCTGGTTGCAAATAATGAGAGGACCAACGTGAATGTTGCAGGGGCCACAACCGAGGTGGCAACCCTGAAGGAAGCGCTTTCCAAGGCCGAAGACAATGCGGCCATGGAGCGCTCAGAGCGAGAGAAGCAAGAGGCGCAGGTGGCGCAGGTGCGGCAAGAGATCGATGCTCTTGTGAAAAAACATGAGAGGTTAGAGCTTGACTCGAAGACTAGAGAGTCCGAGCTTGCCTCGGCACTTGAAAGCGCCCAATCTGCCAAGGCCGAAGCCCAAAAAGCCCTCCAGGAGATTGAGGGGATGAAAAAGATTGCGGCGGGTAAGGCATTCTTTATGCAAAGCAAGCATGTGAAAGTAAATTACCTGTTACTTACCCGAATCCGGAGCTCTCCAAGAGCATTCGCAGTTCTGCCCCGCAGTGTATCCAACAACGCCGCATTCTACCGAGCCGAGGAAGGGAGCTCGACCGAGAAGGTGTTCTGGTCCCAGTATGCTGAGGCCGGACACCCGGTGCACCTGAACGACCAGCTGAAGCAGCTGGTCGAGCTTCATAAGGCAGCCGAACAGGCCATGAAGGGCCTGATAGGCCGGCTGTGGCCTGTGGAGACCATGCCTTTGAGCTATTTTTGGCTGGTGCGGCGGCTGGTGGATGCCTGTCCACGGCTTGAAGTCATCAAGTGCTCCGTATGTATCGAGGGCGCCCGTACGACTTTTGCCCGTGCTAAAGTGCACTGGGGCAAGCTGGATGCCGAGAAGCTTGTGAAGGATGGGCCACCGGAGGGGAAGGAGCATCAAAGGCCCGAGATGTATTATGAGGGTCTCCTGAAGGGTGCCCGTCTTGTAGCGAATGAATGTACCGAGGATGTAATTTTTGAGTAAACACGCTCGTGTTTATCCTGTGCGCTGAAAACTTGTTCATATGCGCTAAGCAACACTTTTTGAATTTAAAATATTACCTTTTGTGCGGCCGTTTATGAAATCTGAGAGATGCAAGTCGTCGGCTTCTACCCCCATGCCACGAGTGCTGGGGTGTTCGGGATAAACCTGGGCGCTCCTTTTCCCATTCTTGGGTCCATCTAGGGAGGCGCTTAGCACAACGAACAAGGCCATCGGACTTATAATGCTTTATCACTCTCACTTAGCCATAGAATTCTATAATTTTAAATTTCGGCGAAGCCCCTAGTATTCGGAAGACCGAGTTCGGGGCGCTATCCATGCCTAGGCCAGATAAATCCAGCTCCTCGCTCTAAGCGGCATATGTCTTTAGGGACTCGAAAAACCTCTCGAACAGCGACCGGTCTCTTGCCCTATCATGACGGTCAGTTTTAGCTTTCTCTACTGAGGTGTTAACCCAGCTAAACTGGGGCACAATCGCAGTAGTTCTCCCAGCGCTACCTTAGCCGACATTGCGGAACGTAAGGTACCAAAACATGGGAGCCGGGCAAACCCAACTATTCTCCCAAGACATGATTCGGAGCCGATGCATATAATGCTATAAGTTCGGGGTGCCGCACTCATGAGAGTGTTCGGTCTTCTCACACCGTATTATGGGGTACTTAAGCCCCTGGTGTATTGGCCGTACCAGAGTATACGGTTGCATAATGTCATAACTGAACATATTTACATGAAAAATGAATGCAATAATATACAAGAGCTATGTATTGTTTATTAAAAGGCTGCTATGAAAGCAGAACGATACAAATAGTGCGATAAACAAGAGGTGGGATTATTTGACATTCCCCCTCCAGCGGCAAGCTGCGATACTTTAAGTAAGACAGGTATTTAGCTCGTTATAGAGACCACCTGGACATTTGACGTGGCTTGTTGTCCCCAGGGCTGTTGCATCGTGTGTTCGGCGATTGTATTGCCGGACAGGCCTTCCGAATAGTGGAGTCCTGAAAGTATATATAAAAAAAGAAGAAATGGCAAAATTGATTGCCCCTAGTGTGGTTGAGCCGCATTCTGGGTGTGCCGTGGTTGTGCCCCTCCCCTTATGCCCATGGTATTTCCAGAGCGTAGTTATGTATGCGTGGTACTGCTATCGCAATCTCGCGAGGGCTGGGGTTGGGGCCGCACTGCTATGCTTGCTCGGAGCGTGCCAGCCGGTTTTGTTGTAGGTTACTTCGAGCGCGCTTGACGTTGTCCGGACGTTTAACAGCCGGATTGGAGAATGGCCTTAAGAGGCTACTTTGTATTTCCGCCGCCAGGGCTGCCGTGTGCTCCTCTGTTCGGAGAGAGCGTTCAATGTTTCCATTGACCGTAATGACTCCGCGAGGGCCTGGCATCTTGAGCTTGAGATATGCGTAGTGCGGCACCGCATTAAATTTTGCGAATGCGGTTCGTCCGAGCAGGGCGTGATAGCCACTGCAGAACGGGACTATGTCAAAGATTAACTCTTCGCTTCGGAAATTATCCGGGGATCCGAAGACCACTTCGAGTGTGACTGAGCCTATACAGCTGGCTTCTACACCTGGTATGACGCCTTTAAAGGTCGTCTTTGTGGGTTTAATCCTTGAGGGACCTATACCCATTTTTCACACTGTATCCTGATAAAGCAGGTTCAGGCTGCTGCCGCCATCCATGAGGACTCTGGTGAGGTGAAATCCTTCAATGATTGGGTCTAGGACCAATGCGGTGAATCCGCCGTGACGAATGCTAGTGAGGTGCTCCCTTCAATCAAAAGTGATCGAGCAGGAGGACCATGGGTTGAACTTTGGGGCGACTCGCTCCAACGCATAGACGTCCTTGAGAGCACGCTTCCTCTCCCTTTTGGGGATATGGGTTGCGTATATCATGTTCACCGTCCGCACTTGTGGGGGGAAGCCCTTCTGTCCTTTGTTGTTCGGCGGCCGGGGCTCCTCCTCGTCATCGTTATGCAGCCCCTTGTCTCTGTTTTCGGCACTTAACTTGCCTACCTGCTTGAACACCCAACAATCCCTGTTGGTGTCATTGGCTGGTTGTTTGGGGGTGCCGTGTATCTGGCACGAGCGATCGAGTATCGGTCTAAACTGGATGGGCCCGGAGGATTTCTTTTGAATTGCTTCTTCCGCTGACCGGGTTTAGAGCCTCTGAATCTGGCATTAACTGCCGTATCCTTAGTATTATCACCGTTAATGCGGCGCTTGTGCTTGTTACGACGTGACCTGCCATTGTTGTCCTTGGTATCTGAGTTACCAGGGCTCTTGGTCATGTTATTGCTACGAGCTAGCCTGCTGTCTTCTCCTGCACAAAAGCGGGTCATGAGTGTCGTGAGGTCTGCCATAGATTTCGGTTTTTCCTGTCCTAGGTGCCGGGCGAGCCATTCGTCTCGGATGTTGTGCCTGAAGGCTGCAAGAGCCTCTGCATCCAGACAGTCGACTATTTGATTTTTCTTGGTTAGGAACCGCGTCCAGAATTGTCTGGCCAATTCCTCTGGCTGCTAAATTATGTGGCTTAAGTCATCGGCGTCTGGTGGTCGCACATAAGTGCCCTGGAAGTTGTCAAGGAATGTGGATTCCAGGTCCTCCCAGCAACTAATTGACTCTGTTGGCAGGCTGTTAAGCCAATGCCGAGCTGGTCCTTTAAGCTTGAGCGAGGGGTATTTGATGGCGTGTAGATTATCACCACGGGCCATGTGGATATGAAGGAGATAATCCTCGATCCATACCGCAGGATCTGTTGTGCTGTCGTATGATTCGATGTTTACGGGTTTAAAACCCTCGGGGATTTGATGATCCATTACTTCGTCTGTGAAGCATAGTGGGTGTGCGGCGCCTCTGTACTGGGCTATATCGCGACGTAGCTCGGATGAGCTTTGTCTATTGTGTTCGGCCTGGACGTATTTGTCATATTCGGCGTGACGGTTATCGTCACGTGACGTGGGGGCGCCCACGCGATCCGTAGATTGATCTTGTTTGCCTTGCCTTATCCTCCAATATGTCTCGCAGGTCTGGTGCGTTTCCCCGTGCTCTGGTATTTTTTGAGCGGCGCCAGGGTGCGGCTTGAGTTGAGGGCCGAAAGGCCTCTCCGTCACGGCCACGGGGTGGCCGATCGGCCGCATCATACGCTGGTGATGTAGGTTTAGTTGCTTCCTCCTCCAGTTGGGGTAGCAGCCTGCGCTTTGGGTAGCACTTGGAGGGGCGTTCGAGTTTATACTCTTCGGCCGCCAGGACTTCAGTCCATCTGTCGGCTAGCTAATCTTGTTCAGCTTGAAGTTGCTGCTGTTTTTTCTTGAGGCTGCTTGTCGTGGCCATAAGCCTGCGTTTGAAACGCTCTTGTTCGACGGGATCCTCTGACACGACAAATTCGTCGTCGTTGAGGCTTGCCTCGTCTTCGGAGGGAGGCATATAATTGTCGTCCTCTACCATCGTGTCTGCCGCTCTCTCATGAGGGCTGGCTTTTCCGTCCTCCTGCGTTGAATCCTGCTGGAGGGGGTTGTCTTCGGCACTGTCCGGGGTGCTGTTATCTCCAGTGGGATTTTGCTTTGGCGGGATTTAGAGCGCCTCCGCTGACGTTGGCACTTAGGTTGCCTCTTGGAGGGGTCATCCTCCATTTTTTCATCGCCATTCCCTGCTTTTGGGGTGTCCACCATGTATATGTCATATGACGAGGTGGCTTTCTAGTGCCCTAAAGGTGCTGGTTCTTGGTCGTCTCCTTCATCGGCGTCCATACCGTCGATGTCTTCGGAGTCGAAGTCGAGCATGTCGATTAAATCGTCGATAGTGGCTACGAAGTGGGTGGTGGGTGGGTTTCGAATTTCTTCGTCGTCCGCATCCCAACCTTGCTGACCATAGTCCGGCCAGGGCTCTCCTAACAAAGAGAGAGAATTTAGTGAATTCAGGATGTCGCCAAAGGGCAAGTGCTGAAAGACGTCCGCAGCGTTGAACTCCATGATCGGATCCCAATTGGGTCCGATCGGAAGGGGTGCGGAAGATCCGGAGTCCGGAAAGGAGTCCGGCACCTTGGAGTCACAGGCCTCACAAAGGACTAGGCTGGTATTCGGCTCGATCTCTGTAGAGATTGCGGCTCCTGGGGCGGCGTCCAACCGTCAGTCCCCGACTGGCGCGGTCGGCTCTGAGCTAAGGGTCGGAGCGGACGCCTGAGCGGCTCTCTGGGCGCTGTCCGGCGGCAGAGCTAGATCATGCCCATCGTGACAGTGCGACGCGCTCGGCCGTGGCTCGAATCTGTTGAAAATCAAGTCCCCGCGGATGTCAGCCGTGTAGTTTAAACTTCCAAATCTGACCTAATGGCCAGGGGCGTAGCTTTCGATCTGCTCCAGATGGCCAAGCGAATTGGCCCGCAGTGCGAAGCCGCCGAACATCCGGGGAGAAAAGTCTCACCCTGGACCGCGTCATGGTTGATGATCGAAGAAGCCATCGGGCCTAAAGGCGACGACACCGAGGAACTCTCAATGAAAGCACCAATGTCAGTGTCAAAACCGGCGGATCTCGGGTAGGGGGTCCCGAACTGTGCGTCTAGGCGGATGGTAACAGGAGACAAGGGACACGATGTTTTTACCCAGGTTCGGGCCCTCTCGATGGAGGTAAAACCCTACTCCTGCTTGATTAATATTGATGATATGGGTAGTACAAGAGTTGATCTACCATGAGATCAGAGAGGCTAAACCCTAGAAGCTAGCCTATGGTATGATTGTTGTTTGTCCTGCGGACTAAAACTCTCCGGTTTATATAGACACCGGAGAGGGCTAGGGTTACACAGAGTCGGTTACAATGGGAGGAGATCTTCATATCGCATCGCCAAGCTTGCCTTCCACGCCAAGGAAAGTCTTATCCGGACATGGGACGAAGTCTTCAATCTTGTATCTTCATAGTCCGGGAGTCAGGCCAAAGGTCATAGTCCGGCCATCCGGACACCCCCTAATCCATGACTCCCTCACGTGTCCTCTTTTATCTCCGTGCTTGGTCGACGCTACGTACTATAAGAATAGAGAGGACTAGACACGCTAGGTAGTAAGCAAATCAAGGAAACAGAAGATCGTCATAAACATATGCATACAGACATAAGTGATATCGTCCACCTCTCGTTCTCTAGGAGATTGGTCGATCAACAAGTTCTCGTATATCTATCCGACGCTACTGGCACTACTACAAAAAGGGCTATAGATGGAATGGCCACTAATGGCGCACCTGTCATGTGGTGCGCCATTACTATATTCTAATGGCGCACCATGTCTCGGTGCGCCATTAGTAGTTTTGAAAAAAAATATAAAAAAAATTGTTACTAATGACGCACCGTTGTGTAGTGCGCAATTACTAGTTGACATAGTAATGGCGCACCACATCCGCCGTGCGCCATTAGTAGTTTTGAAAAAAAAGTAAAAAAAATAAAAAAATATTTGTTACTAATGGCGCACCATGTCTCGGTGCGCCATTACTAGTTTTAACTAGTAATGGCGCACTGTCCACTGGTGCGCCAGTACTAAGTTTTTTTCAAAAAAAAATCAAAAAAATATCATTTTTTTTATTTATTTTTTTGAAAACTAGTAATGGCGCACCGTGGGTGTGGTGCGCCATTACTAGTATTTATTTTTTTGAAAACTAGTAATGGCGCACCATCCCACCGTGCGCCATTACTAACTTGCGCCAACACCGAATGCACCCCCCCGGGTGGATCGCCTTTTCAGTTTTAAAAAAATAAAAGAAAATGATGGAAATGTCAAAAAAATAAAAGAAAATAAGTTTCCCATGTGATATGTGGTCTAGTTGTCGCGAAAATTTACAAATATGAATTTCGACTTTATTTGCAAAATATCTCTGGAAATTTATAAAATGGGCATAACTTTTGCATACGAACTCGGATGAAAAAGTTTTTTATATGAAAAATCATCTACTCGAAAAGTGTGCAGCTACGCCTGCATTCCGATCTGGCCCTCCGCTACAGCTTGCATCATGGATTAATAAAGGGCTGGACTGGGGATCAATTGATGAAGTGCGGACGCTGCAAAGCCACATTCAGAGCCTTATTGAAAAGGACACTAATCTTACCAACATAGTCCAAGTAATGTTAATCTGTCGGGTCCTACCATGCCAGCGACGGCCTCTCCACATGTGGGAGTTCAATCGGGAAGGACCTCGAACCCTTCAGCACTTCTTCGGCATGACGCTCGAAGGGATGTGGAAATTATTCTTTGGGACACGAAAACAGTGTCCGGACACTACAGAGGACGTCGGCCTTGACTGCAACCATCCGAATACCTCGGTAAGCACTCAACTTCCAAACACAGTTTAGTTAAATTTCCCACAACAATATACTAAGAAAACTATACTCGGCCAGGACTGGATAAAGAAGGCGGAGAGAATTAGGTGTTCGGCCCCTCTTCCCGAAGACTCAGCGAATCCGGTGTTAACAAGGATGCTGGCCCCCGCACCATATCAAGTGCCAGCAAGGGAAGACAAGGAGGAGAGCACGAAGGCCTAGGGTGGCCCCCATTCAAGAGATACATCAGGCACCTTGTCCAGGGAGATTAGAACTCCCTCTTCTGAAGATGAAAGGTAAGGAGAAACTGACATCCCCTCTCCCCATGGGAAGAAGAGGACCGCCTCCAAAGACCTGAAGATAAAGGCTTCTAAGCGAGGGAAAATATCCTTGTCAGGGGGTTCTGATTCGGGGGGTGATGTTGTCACGCATTCCGTCCATCAGGACAAGCCCTTAACTGAATCATAAGTGAACAAGGGTGTCTTAAACATATCCGTTCTTTCCTGGCCGCAAGGGTAATGTCTAAAATATATGTTTGCAGTCCGACATGGAGCCTTCACCAACAGTCCTCCTCCTCGGGGGATCTTCTTGAGGAGATGATGGAGAGCGAGACGCCTCCATAGATCTCCTCACCCAATAGGGCAGATGACCCCGACGTGTCATCCCAGAGGATCTCTCCCGATTAACAAGTGGTGCGAGGCACAATGAAGACTAGGCCCGAAGGTGATACTTCGGCCGACCAGGGTTTGGGGTGCTCGGCCCCTACGGGGACCAACAATGAAGGCCCCTAACTATCCGATTTACAGCCACAGACAACAATGAAGGGAATCCATACCCCTACAGCTGCTTCCAGGAATCCGGAGGCGCCGATTATGTTGATGGACATATTGTGACATGCGCCCGTCTCAAAGGAACATCGTACCTTGATGGGTACGGTGGTTGAGAGGGTTCTAACCGCGAAAAGCGGATTGAATGAGTTTTATGGGCCAGCTAAGAGGCTTCGAGGTACGTAATACAATATTTTCAATCTATTATATATTAAAAGTATTTGTCGAGTTTACCAAAAAATAGATAAATAGACCAGAAATTAAATAATTAGAAATATCCGACCGTCAAATTAATAGACCAAATTTTTAGAGCCATTAGATAAGATTGTACGTTAAAAAATTACCCACCAGTGCCATTACCATTATATAGAAGAAAACGTTTCGCTAGATTTAGGTAGGAAGTGGACTGCTCTTTTATATTAAAAAAAGGACGTGGACTGCTCACGTCAACAATAAAACAGAAGAACGTGGCTGCTCTTTCAAAAAGAAAGGACGTGCGTTGCTCAATTAAAAAATAAAGTACGTGCGCTCATGCACAACTTTTTATGTGCATGCATGCGTTTACCTGAAAAGAAAAACAGTATACATGCATGACGTGTGTGCATTGTCCATACAAAAAAGTGTGCATGCAAGCCCTTCATATACATTTAATTGGAGATATTAGACGTGTATATTTTAGGCGTGCATAGTCTAAGAGCTCGCATGGACACAATGAATTTCTATAGCTCCTCGCCTCGTGGATAGGCGGTTTGTTGACAACGTTATGACTGACGTACAGTTGCGCAAAGAGGAAATTTCTCCACCTCCTCGCTACGCGGATGAGCAGTTCATTGTCGGCTTCACGGTCAATATAATGGTGCAGGAACAACCAATTTCTAGATCTCCTTACCTTGTGGACAAATAGTTCAATTGTGAGACGCACGTCTTGAAAACCAAGCAATAACTAATACTAAACTAGACAGCACCTGGACTTTACAGTAATCAATCAGCATAATGTTATAAGAGAGGAAGGTTGAGTTCCGAGAGAGACCGGATAAGCAGATCGTGGTTTCGATTAGTAGTGTACGTGATATAGATGATGGATGAGTGAGCCTGATTCTTGGAGCTACAAATTAGTTTCCTATTTATTTTTCCTTTTTTATTGTTCTTTGAATTTCCATTGGGACCATTAATATCACAAATGTAGGCAAGTTAACGTTAGACGCTGAACTCAGTGGAGCCGGTGGGCGGCTCTGCCTTATGGAAAATGCAAGTGACCTGGCCGGCTCCATGATGCTCTTCCCGCTGTCCGGCCTTGGCAAGATGAACCAATTAATCTGTGAAGAACATTCTTGCTTCAGATATGGGCTGGTAAGTAATACTGAACTTAGCCACATCGAAACCACACACTTCATTGATTATTCTTCATATTTTCATTGATTCTGTTTTTATATGGTACTCATTTAAGTAGAGATGAAACTGGGGAGAGGCTTTGGAAAAGAAGGGATGCTTCATGCAAGGATGGGTCTCAATTGAAGAAGAAAAACAACAGATCTTCTAACATGTCATTTTATTTAAAAATTATAATTTAAGTATCCTAATATCCTCTCATGCATAAACACGTGAGTAAGTTAGCCCCACATATTCATTACGTGCCTCTTTGGTTCTACCGCATGTAATAAATGTTAGGCTACTACACTAGGATTGAGAAGTATAAAAGTCTTCTCTCAAATGTGCTTTTTTCCTAAACTCGCGACACATAATTTATCTGCCATTATAACAAGTCTGTCTAACAATTTCTCAACCCGTCTCACATTCATTTACTTTCACGCGACCTAAAACTTGAACCATGATTTTAATATTATCTTAAAGGTCATCCTACAGGTATCTCCTCGGCAAATTACCTACTAGGTGAATAGAACACTTATGGAAGTTCTGATATAGTATGCAAATCAAGAACCTTAAATCATGAAGTACAAATGGTTATCTAGCTACAACGGAATTGTCAAATAGCTTATAATTATTGGAACACATGTCAGAAAAGATATACATTCCAAGAAAACCATGTCGCTCTCTGAATCGCTATGGGTAATTCTTCTAAAAAACAGGAGGTGACATATAATTTCACTGCACTTTGCTATGATAACCAATAGAACCCAGGAGCAATCTCTAAAGAAGGCTTGACTGTATCTACCAAAAAAAGTGTTCCCACAACTATACGTAGCATTCTCAAGAGTCAAAAAAGGGTTGGAGGGTGTGTAATGCAATGACAAGGATAGAAACGAGGATGACTTGATTAAGGACGTTGTTTATAATGAAATTCTACAAATGTATGAACAAGAAAACACACTTTAGTTCACGACAAAAAAAATTAAATTTATAGTTAATTCATCAAGTATCATGGAAAAAAGACTAACTTGTAGTACGCTAACATGATTGGTACACTCAATGGAGATAGTTCTGAAGTCAGGCCGTGGCTATTGAGGATGAAGACGACATGTCAAGCTGACACACAACGTGTCATTGTCAATCCATCAACCTAATGCACATCTATGTTGGCAAAGCATTCGTATTTGTAGTTATTATATCATTTGGTTCAAATTTTTCTTTACACAGATCAAACGATGTCTTATCATGATAAAAGGTTAAAATGTTAGCAATGAAACCTTACTTTATTAAATTCTAGCATGCACATTTGCAAATTTATACATACAGAATTTGTCAAGGAAATTTACTGAATTGCAAAATTTCACCAAGCCTTAATGTTAACGATCCATAAACAGAAATTAAATCTTAAAATAAAATTTAAGTGTTATGCCTGCCCACAAGAATTATGATGTATCTCAAGCGTGTGGCATTCTCTAAACACAGAACTATATTATTTCCAATCACATGGCTAAATGAATATATCTTTGAAAAATGGAAACATAATTTTTATCATAACAACTTGCGATACACTAAAGATGATGCCCTCGCTCTTTCATTAGACAAAACGAATAATATCTTCTCATTATAAAACTTTTTTACAATTCTAGCCCGCGCATCGAGCGGACCACTTTGCTAGTTATGCTATAAACGCAAAACACGCCTGTGTATAGATAGTAGCCCCTGAGACTCTGGTTGGCGTCCGAAGGGTGGCGACCAGAGGATCAAAAAGATATGCCCAGGAAATAATCTGTCTAAGTGGGACACAGGCTATTACGTCCCTAGCGGCTGCCCAAGCTACAGAGGTTGCCGATCTGAAGCAGAAACTTAATGTGGCGGATGATGACATCACGCTTATCAACAGGCGGCTAGACGAGGCGCAAGGTATGTCTTCGGGGCAGTCAGTATATGCAAATATTATTATATGAGCATGACACTGAGAATTGTATACTGAGCTATGCATAACTATAGATGGTGCCGCTGCAGTTGCGACCCTTCGGGATCAACATGCCCGGGCCAAGGAGCAAGCCAGGGTGACTAATGCAGCTGCCGAAAAGGCAGCTGCTGAATTAAAAGCTGAACACGCTGCTCGGCGCCAATGCGAGGAGAGAGTATCTACTATGGTGCTTGAGCTATAGGATGCCACTAGCCGATGCGAATTTCTCGAGAAAGATAACCAAACCAAAGCCGCTGATCTTGAGAAGGCCTTACAAGAGGCGAAAGAAACGCGGTCCGGGTCTAGAGCGGCTCGGGAGGAGATCCGACAAGCTATAGAGATCGTGGCTGGTATGCCCTACTTATTGCGAAATAAATTCGGCGATCCGAAGTATGCCCCGCTTGATGGAATGTGGAGTTCTCCAGACACATTTTTCGACTTGCCGAAGAGTGCCTCCGATGGAACGTAGTTTTTCCAAGCACAAGAAGGACATGCGACAACAAAGCTTTTTTGGTCACAATTTGGCATGCCAAAGCGTCCGCTGTTGTTGAACGAACAGATGGCCAAGTGGGCCGTGCTCCACAGGATATCCTGATCTACCATGAAGGAGGTCGTGGTCCGGCTGTGGCCGACTGAGCCGATTCCGAATAGTTATTTCGGTTTGGTGCAGCGACTCGTTAATGTGTCGCCGCATATCGATGCTGTTAAGCGGTCAACATGCATAGAAGGTGCACGGATGTCCCTTGCCCGCGTCAAGACGTACTGGGTGAAGATGAAGGCTAGCGATATTGCGGTAAAGAGTCCACCCAAGGGCGAGGACACGCCAGAGCATTATTTTAAAGATGTCACAGAGGGTGCCCACTTGATAGAGGGTCAGTGCTCGAAAGATATTATGTTCGAGTAAAATGTATCAAAATTGTCAAAACAATGTTATGATATATTAAGGCTATTTTTATACTTTTGCCTAGAAAGATTTTGCTGCCTCCTATGTGGCCGTTTTTTGTTTTTATATATAATCTGAAAGTTTACCAGTCGTCGGCTTAAAGCCCCCTCACATATAATACGGGGGTGTTCGGAAAAAGCACTTGATCACTCTTGACCGAATATCTTGGTCCATTAAGGAGGTGTCAATGCAGTGAACCAGGCAATCGGACTATAGGGCTTTAACACTTTCATTTAGCCACAGGAGTTTGATGGTGGGTCTATGATATAGCCCCTAGTATGTACGCGGTTCTCCGAATACGGTGCGTTTTCATACGTGACCAGAAGAACGGTCCTTCATGTAATACGGAAGGAATCGCGAAGATTCCGGTGAGTCATCGAGTGGTTGACCAGCTCTCGCCGCATCATGACAGTCAATTTTCCGATTTCTCTACTGAGGTGCTCATCCGGACGAACCAAGACACAATCGCAGTAGTTCTCCCTTTACTACCCTAGCCAATAGAGCGGAATGTAAGGTAATAAGCACAGGAGCCGGGCAACCCAACGATTGATCAAAGACATGATTCAGAGCTGATGCATATAAGGCCAAACTCGTGACGCCGAAGTATGCTTTAAAACTGTTCGGACTTGTTGGCAACTCATATGTTACTATATCGAGCCCCTAGCCATAAATACCGAGGTGCGTGCATGAAGTAACCATAAAAGTAAAATTTAGTTCTTTGAAAAAAGCTAATACTAAATACATGTTATGTTGACTAACAATTGAATGATACACCCAGCATGATCCTTACGGACTACTACGCTAATACCAAGGCTTTTTGACATGCCAGGGGTCGAAAGCAGCGAAAAAAAAGAAAAAGGGGCACTTTACAGGTTTGAAAAGAGAGCGGTCGATTAAAAGCATTTGGACCTCCTGTTGCACGTCTTTGCCGCCTTGCCTTGGTTGAAGGACTTCTCAGCAAATATAGTCACCTCTGGTAAGAGATAAAAAATGGTGAGAAAGAAAAGAAAAGAAAAAGACTATGAAAGCGGATACCCTTATGGGTTTGTACGCATTGTGCCTCCGTCTATGCCCATGGTATTTTGAGTGCGTAATTATGTACGTGCGCTACAAATGCCGCTCTGTATCTCTGCTGCCAGCGCGGCATTGTGCTCCTCAGTATGGAGGGAGCGCTCCGTGTTTCGATTGACTATTATGACAACGCGCAGTCCGGGCATCTTGAGTTTGAGATAAGTGTAGTGTAGCTCCGCATTGAATCGAGCGAATGCGGTCCGTCCGAGCAGTGCGTGATAGCCACTACAGAAGGGGACGATATTGAAGATTAACTCCTCGCTTCAGAAGTTATTCGGGGATCCGAAGACCACTTTCAGTGTGATTGAGCCCGTAGAACGGGCCTCTAAGCCTGGTATGACTCCGTTAAAGGTGGTTTTTGTGGGCTAGATTCTTGAGGGATCAATACCCATTTTGCGCACTATATCCTGATAGAGTAGGTTCAGGCTGCTGCCACAATCCATGAGGACTTGTGTGAGATGGCATCCATCAAAGATTGGGTCGAGGAACAATGCGGCTGAACTGCCATGAAGGATACTGGTCGGATGGTCCCTGCGATCGAAAGTGATCAGACAGGACGACCATGGGCTGAACTTTCGGGCGACTGGCTCCATCGCATAGACGTCCCTGAGTGTGCACTTGCGCTCCTTCTTGGGGATATGGGTGGCATATATCATGTTCACCATTTTTACTTGGCGGGCAAACTTCTTCTGTCCCCCTGTGTTCGGTGGCCGGGGCTCCTTGTTATCGTCCTTGCTTTGCGACCCCTTCTCCTTGGTCTCGGCATTTAACTTGCCGGCCTATTTAAAAACCCAACAGTCTCTGTTGGTATGAGTGGCTGGTTTATGAGGAGGCCTATGCTCAACTGGATCCTTTTTGTTATCATCGTTGTTCTCTTTGGGTGTGTCCACCATGTATAGGTCATACAAGGAGGTGGCTATCCAACGCCCTGTATGCGTTGGTTTTTGTGCCTGCTCCTCTTTGGCATCGTCGTCCATACCGTGGATGTCTTCGGAGCCCTAATCGAGCATGTCGGTTAAGTCTTCAACATTGGCTATGAGGTCGGTGGAGGGTGGGAAACGGAATTCCCGCCCTTAGCATCCAATTCGAACCGGATATAGTTCGGCAGAGAGTTCCCTGATAAGGAGAGGGCTCTTAATGAGCTTAGAACATCGCCTAAGGGTGAGTGTCGGAAGATGTCCGTGGAACTCAACTCAACGATCGGCGCATGATCAGATTCGATGGGCACAGATGCACGTGGTTCGGAACCTATGGCCAGAGACGAATCCGAGGTTCCGGTGACACAGGCCCCGCTCGAGGTCGGATCTGTGTGCGGCTCTAACGCTGATGAGTCTGCGGCTTTCGTGGTAGGGTTGAGCTTCCTGTCCTCGGGAAACGCAATCGGCTCCGGATCTAGGGCCAGAGTAGTTATAGGCGGTATCTCCTGGGCACGGTCCGATGACAGATTTAGATCATGTTCATCGTGGCAGCAGGGAGTGGCTGTCGTGGGCTCAAATCCGTCGGAGACCAAGTCTCCGCCGATATCGGCGACATAATTCAAACTTCCAAACCTGAACTGGTGGCCAGGGGCGTAGCTATCGATCTGCTCTAGATGGCCAAGCGAGTTGGCCCGCAGTGCGAAGCCGCCGAATACGAAGATCTGTCCGGGGAGGAAAACCTCACCCTGGAATGCATTGTTGTGGATGATTGATGGAGCCATCAAACCTTTTGGTGATGACGCCGTGGAACTCAATGAAACCACCAATGTCAGTGTCAAAACCGGCGGATCTCGGGTAGGGGGTTCCGACCTGTGCGTCTAAAGTTGATGGTAACAGGAGGCAGGGGACACATTGTTTACCCAGGTTCGGGCCCTCTCTATGGAGGTAATACCCTACTTCCTGCTTGATTGATCTTGACGAATATGAGTATTACAAGAGTTGATCTACCACGAGATCATAATGGCTAAAACCGTAGAAGTCTAGCCTGTATGATTATGATGCTCCCTCTACGGACTAACCCTCCGGTTTATATAGACACCGGAGGGGTCTAGGGTTGTATAGAGTCGGTTACAAAGAAAGGAATCTTCATTATCCACATGCCAAGCTTGCCTTCCATGCCAAGGGGAGTCCCATTCGGACACGGGGGAGAGTTTTTGGTCTTGTATCTTCATAGCCCAACGGTCCCTCCTATGTCAATAGTCCGGCCGTCCGAGGACCCCCTAATCCAGGACTCCCTCACTCTCATCGGACACCAGCGCCCGCACGATGATGACGCCGCCGCCTGTCGTTCTCGGACTCCGCCACCCGCGCCGCCTTGCCTTACCCCCTCCTCCATGCCTCGACCTCCCCTCCGCCTTTATAACCGCCGCCCCGAACCCCCTCTCTCCCCTCCATGCGTCGCGCTGCCATTGCTGCATGTCACGGCCGCCACCGACGCCACCACCGGAACCGCCGCCGTGCGACGCCCCTCTCTGTGCTCTTGGTAGTCTTCCCCAACAACCGGAACCGCCGCCCCGACCGGAGCCGAGCCGCCACCTCATCGGGCGTAACAAATACAACCCTGTTTGCGCCGAATACTGCAAACCAAATCCACTCGAGCTATGTCGCGATGTGGCCCTACATAGAGGCGCCACACACACCCTGTGCTTCATTGATGAAGTAATGGAACATGAATTCCCAGAAGGGTTTAAACCCGTAAACCTTGAATCATATGATGGGACAACAGATCCCGCAGTATGGATTGAGAACTTTCTTCTCCATATTCATATGGCCCGCAGTGATGGTCTCCACGCCATCAAGTACCTCCCGCTAAAACTCAAGGGACCAGCTCGGCACTGGTTGAATAGTCTGCCCGAAAACTCCATTGACAGTTGGGAGAACCTGGAAGAGGCCTTCCTTGACAACTTCGAAGGTACCTATGTCCAACCTCCGGATGCCGACGACCTAAGTCACATAGTCCCATAGCCTAGAGAGTCAGCCAGGACTCTGGACTAGGTTCTTAACTCAAAAGAACCAGATCATCGACTGTCCGGATGCTGAAGCCCTAGCGTCCTTCAAACACAACATCCTTGACGAATGGCTCGCCCGACATCTCGTCCAAGAAAAGTCGAAGTCGATGGCAGTCCTTACGACGCTTATGACCCGCTTTTGTGCGAGCGAAGATAGCTGGCTAGCTCATAGCAACAACAACTCAAGTAAACCTGGCACTTCTGAAGCCAGAGACAGCAACGGCAAGCCCCGACGCAGCAGACACAAGCGTCGATACAACGGTGAGAACATCGAAGACACGGTAGTCAACACCGGGTTCAGCGGCTCCAAGTCCGGTCAGCGGAAGAAGCCATATAAAAGAAACAATCCGGGCCCGTCCAATTTGGACCACATACTCAATAGTCCATGCCAAATCCACAGCGCTCCTGATAAACCAGCCAACCATACTAACAGAGAATGTTGGGTGTTTAAACAGGCCGGAAAGTTAAATGCCGAACCCAAGGAGAAGGAGCCGCAAAGCAATGATGATGACGAGGAGCCCCGGCCACTGAATGTAGGGGGTTAGAAGAAGTCCCCCCCCAAGTCAAATCGGTGAACATGATATACACTACCCATATCCCCAAGAGGGGGCGGAAGCGCGCGCTCAGGGACGTCTATGTTGGAAATATGCCCTAGAGGCAATAATAAAAGTATTATTATTATATTTCCTTGTTCATGATAATTGTCTTTTATTCATGCTATAATTGTATTATCCAGAAATCGTAATACACGTGTGAATACATAGACCACAATACGTCCCTACTAGCCTCTAGTTGACTAGCTCATTGGTCAACAGATAGTCATGGTTTCCTGACTATGGACATTAGATGTCATTGACAACGGCATCACGTCATTAGGAGAATGACGTGATGGACAAGACCCAATCCTAAGCATAGCACAAGATCATGTAGTTCGTTTTGCAAGAACTTTTCAAATGTCAAGCATCTTTTCCTTAGACCATGAGATCGTGTAACTCCCGGATACTGTAGGAGTGCTTTGGGTGTACCAAACGTCACAACGTAACTGGGTGACTATAAAGGTGCACTACATGTATCTCCGAAAGTGTCTGTTGGGTTAACACGGATCGAGACTGGGATTTGTCACTCCGTATGGCGGAGAGGTATCTCTGGGCCCACTCGGTAATGCATCATCATAATGAGCTCAAAGTGATCAAGTGTCTGGTCACGGGATCATGCATTACGGTACGAGTAAAGTGACTTGCCGGTAACGAGACTGAACGAGGTATTGGGATACCGATGATCGAGTCTCGGGCAAGTAACGTACCGATTGACAAAGGGAATAGTATACGGGGTTGATTGAATCCTCGACATCGTGGTTCATCCGATGACATCATCGAGGAGCATGTGGGAGCCAACATGGGTATCCGGATCCCGCTGTTGGCTATTGACCGGAGAGCCGTCTCGGTCATGTCTGCTTGTCTCCCGAACCCATAGGGTCTACACACTTAAGGTTCGGTGACTCTCGGGTTATTAGGAAGACTTGTATGTGATTACCGAATGTTGTTCGGAGTCCCGGACGTCATGAGGAGTTCCGGAAGGGTCCGGAGGTGAAGATTTATATATGGGAAGTTGTCATGCGGATACCGGAAAGTTTTGGGGGCGTATCGGTAATGTACCGGGGCCACCGTAGGGGTTCCGGGGGTCCACCGGGAGGGGCCACCCCTCTTGGTGGGCCACATGGGCCGCGTGGGGCAGGGAACCAGCCCCTGGAGGGCTGGGGCCCCCCCCCCTTGGGCCCATGCGCCTAGGGTTGGGGGGGACCCTAAAGGGGGCGCCCCCCTTTGCTTGGGGGGCAAGCCCCCTCCCTGGCCGCCGCCCCCCCTCCTCTTGATCTCATCTAGAGGGGGCCGGCCCCCTTCCCCCTTACCCTATAAATAGAGGGGTGAGGGGAGGTCTGAACACCTGATCCAATGCGCAGGCCCTCCCCTCCCCAACACCTCTCCTCCTCCATGGTGCGCTTGGCGAAGCCCTGTCGGAGTACTGCCTCTCCACCAACACCACGCCGTTGTGCTGCTGCTAGAGCCTTCTTCCTCAACCTCTCCTTCCCCTTGCTGGATCAAGAAGGAGGAGACGTCGTCCGTACCGTACGTGTGTTGAACGCGGAGGTGCTGTCCGTCCAGCACTTGGTCATCGGTGATTTGAATCACGGCGAGTATGACTCCATCATCAACGTTCCCTTGAACGCTTCCGCAGGCGATCTACAAGTGGTATGTAGATGCATTCTCTCTCCCATGACTCGTTGCTTAGATGAACTCATAGATGGATCTTGGTGAAACCGTAGGAAAAATTTTAATTTTCTGCAACGTTCCCCAACAGTGGCATCATGAGCTAGGTCTATGCGTAGTTCTCTATTGCACGAGTAGAACACAATTTTGTTGTGGGCGTAGATCTTGTCAACTTGCTTTCCGCTACTAGTCTTTTCTTGCTTCAGCGGTATTGTGGGATGAAGCGGTCCGGACCGACCTTACACGTACGCTTACGTGAGACAGGTTCCACCGACTGACATGCACTAGTTGCATAAGGTGGCTAGCGGGTGTCTGTCTCTCCTACTTTAGTTGGAGCGGATTAGATGAAAAGGGTCCTTATGAAGGGTAAATAGAAGTTGACAAAATAACGTTGTGGTTATTCGTATGTAAGAAAACGTTCTTGCTAGAACCCAATTGCAGCCACGTAAAAGATGCAACAACAATTAGAGGACGTCTAACTTGTTTTTGCACCAATTGTCATGTGATGTGATATGGCCAGAAGTTGTGATGAATGATGAATGATATATTGTGATGTATGAGATCATGTTCTTGTAATAGGAATCACGACTTGCATGTCGATGAGTATGACAACCGGCAGGAGCCATAGGAGTTGTCTTTATTTTTGTATGACCTGCGTGTCATTGAAGAACGCCATGTAAATTACTTTACTTTATTGCTGAACGTGTTAGCCATAGAAGTAGAAGTAGTCGTTGGCGTGACAACTTCATGAAGACACAATGATGGAGATCATGATGATGGAGATCATGGTGTCATGCCGGTGACGAAGATGATCATGGAGCCCCGAAGATGGAGATCGAAGGAGCTATATGATATTGGCCATAGCATGTCACTATTATATAATTGCATATGATTTTTATTATGTTTTATGCATCTTGTTTACTTAGAACGGCGGTAGTAAATAAGATGATCCCTTATAATAAGTTCACGAAAGTGTTCCCCCTAACTGTGCACCGTTGCTAAAGTTCGTCGTTTCGAAGCACCACGTGATGATCGGGTGTGATAGATCCTTACGTTCACATACAACGGGTGTAAGCCAGATTTACACATGCAGAACACTTAGGGTTAACTTGACGAGCCTAGCATGTACAGACATGGCCTCGGAACACATAGACCGAAAGGTCGAACATGAGTTGTATGGAAGATACGATCAACATGGAGATGTTCACCGTTGATGACTAGTCCGTCTCACGTGATGATCGGACACGGCCTAGTCGACTCGGATCGTGTAACACTTAGATGACTAGAGGGATGTCTAATCTGAGTGGGAGTTCATTAAATAATTTGATTAGATGAACTTAATTATCATGAACTTAGTCTAAAAACTTTTGCAAAATATGTCTTGTAGATCAAATGCCCAACGCTCATGTCAACATGAACTTCAACGCGTTCCTAGAGAAACCCAAGCTGAAAGATGATGGCAGCAACTATTCGGACTGGGTCCGGAACCTGAGGATCATCCTCATAGCAGCCAAGAAAGATTATGTCCTAGATGCACCGCTAGGTGAAGCACCCATCCCAGGGAACCAAGACGTTATGAACACTTGGCAATCACGTGCTGATGATTACTCCCTCGTGCAGTGCGGATACTTTACAGCTTAGAACCGGGGCTCCAAAAGCGTTTTGAGAAGCACGGAGCAGATGAGATGTTCGAGGAGCTGAAAATGGTTTTCCAAGCTCATGCCCGGGTCGAGAGATATGAAGTCTCCGACAAGTTCTATAGTTGTAAGATGGAGGAAAACAGTTCTGTCAGTGGGCACATACTCAAAATGTCTGGGTTGCACAACCGCCTGTCCCAGTTGGAGATCAACCTCCCAGACAAGGCGGTCATTGACAGAATCCTCTAGTCTCTCCCACCAAGCTACAAGATCTTTGTGCTGAACTACAATATGCAGGGGATGGTGAAGACCATTCCTGAAGTATTCTCAATGCTGAAGTCAGCAGAGGTTGAAATCAAGAAAGAACATCAAGTGTTGATGGTCAATAAGACCACTAAGTTCAAGAAGGGCAAGGGTAAGAAGAACTTCAAGAAGGACGGCAAAGATGTTGCCGCGCCCGGTAAGCCAGTTGCCGGGAAGAAGTCAAAGAATGGACCCAAGCCTGAGACTGAGTGCTTTTATTGCAAGGGGAAGGGTCACTGGAAGCGGAACTGCCCCAAATACTTAGCGGACAAGAAGGCCGGCAACACTAAAGGTATATTTGATATACATGTAATTGATGTGTACCTTACCAGTACTTGTAGTAACTCCTGGGTATTTGATACCAGTGCCGTTGCTCACATTTGTAACTCACAGCAGGAGCTGCGGAATAAGCAGAGACTGGCGAAGGACGAGGTGACGATGCGCGTCGGGAATGGTTCCAAGGTCGATGTGATCGCCGTCGGCACGCTACCTCTACATTTACCTACGAGATTAGATTTAAACCTCAATAATTGTTATTTAGTGCCAAGTTTGAGCATGAACATTGTATCTGGATCTCGTTTGATACGAGATGGCTACTCATTTAAATCCGAGAATAATGGTTGTTCTATTTATATGAGAGATATGTTTTATGGTCATGCCCCGATGGTCAATGGTTTATTCTTAATGAATCTCACACGTAATGTTACACATATTCATAGTGTGAATACCAAAAGATGAAAAGTTGATAATGACAGTCCCACATACTTGTGGCACTGCCGCCTTGGTCACATACGTGTCAAGCGCATGAAGAAGCTCCATACTGATGGACTTTTAGAGTATCTCGATTATGAATCATTTGACACGTGCGAACCATGCCTCATGGGTAAAATGACTAAGACTCCGTTCTCCGGACAATGGAGTGAGCAACCAACTTATTGGAAATCATACATACCGATGTGTGTGGTCCAATGAGCGTTGAGGCTCGCGGAGGATATCGTTATGTTCTCACTCTCACTGATGACTTGAGTAGATATGGGTATGTCTACTTGATGAAACACAAGTCTGAGACCTTTAAAAAGTTCAAGGAATTTCAGAATGAAGTAGAGAATCAACGTGACCGAAAGATAAAGTTCTTACGATCGGATCGTGGAGGAGAATATTTAAGTCACGAATTTGGTACACACTTAAGAAAATGTGGAATCGTTTCACAACTCACGCCGCCTGGAACACCTCAGCGTAACGGTGTGTCCGAACGTCGTAATCACACTCTATTGGATATGGTGCGATCTATGATGTCTCTTACCGATTTACCGCTATCATTTTGGGGATACGCTCTAGAGACAACTACATTCACTTTAAATAGGGCACCGTCTAAATCCGTTGAGACGACACCGTATGAATTATGGTTTGGGAAGAAACCTAAGCTGTCATTTCTAAAAGTTTGGGGATGCGATGCTTATGTCAAGAAACTTCAACCTGAAAAGCTCGAACCCAAGTCGGAAAAATGCGTCTTCATAGGATACCCTAAGGAAACCATTCGGTATACCTTCTACTTAATATCCGAGGGCAAGATCTTCGTTGCCAAGAACGGATCCTTTCTGGAAAAAGAGTTTCTCTCGAAAGGAGTAAGTGGGAGGAAGGTAGAACTCGATGAAGTACCACCTCTTGAACTGGAAAGTAGTGTAGCTCAGGAAAGCGTTCCTGTGGTGCCTACACCGACTGGAGAGGAAATTAATGATGATGATCAAGGTACTTCTGATCAAGATGCTACTGAACTTCGTAGGTCCACAAGGACACGTTCCACACCAGAGTGGTATGGCAACCCTGTCATGGGTATCATGTTGTTAGACAATGGTGAACCTTCGAACTATGAAGAAGCGATGGCAGGCCCAGATTCCAACAAATGGCTAGAAGCCATGAAATCCGAGATAGAATCCATGTATGAAAACAAAGTATGGACTTTGACTGACTTGCCCGATGATCGGTGAGCGATAGAAAACAAATGGATCTTTAAGAAGAAGACGGACGCAGATGGTAATGTCACCATCTATAAAGCTCGACTTGTCGCTAAGGGTTATCGGCAAGTTCAAGGGATTGACTACGATGAGACTTTCTCTCCCGTAGCGAAGCTTAAGTCCGTCTGAATCATGTTAGCAATTGCCGCATACTATGATTATGAGATATGGCAGATGGACGTCAAAACGGCATTCCTTAACGGGCATCTTAAGGAAGAACTGTATATGATGCAGCCAGAGGGTTTTGTCGATCCTAAGAATGCTAACAAAGTATGCAAGCTCCAGCGATCCATTTATGGGCTGGTGCAAGCATCTCGGAGTTGGAACATTCGCTTTGATGAGATGATCAAAGCGTTTGGGTTTATGCAGACTTATGGAGAAGCCTGCGTTTACAAGAAAGTGAGTGGGAGCTCTGTAGCATTTCTCATATTATATGTAGATGACATACTTTTGATGGGAAATGATATAGAATTCTTGGACATCATTAAGGCCTACTTGAATAAGTGTTTTTCAATGAAGGACCTTGGAGAAGCTACATATATATTAGGCATCAAGATCTATAGGGATAGATCGAGACGCCTCATAGGTCTTTCACAAAGCACATACCTTGATAAAATTTTGAAGAAGTTCAAAATGGATCAGTCCAAGAAAGGGTTCTTGCCTGTACTGCAAGGTGTGAGATTGAGCTCGGCTCAATGCCCGACCACGGCAAAAGATAAAGAAATGCCTCAGCCATAGGATCTATTATGTATGCCATGCTGTGTATGAGGCCTGATGTAAACCTTGCCGTAAGTTTGGTAGGAAGGTACCAAAGTAATCCCGGCAAGGAACACTGGACAGTGGTCAAGAATATCCTGAAGTACCTGAAAAGGACAAAGGACATGTTTCTCGTTTATGGAGGTGACGAAGAGCTCGTCGAAAAGGGTTACATCGATGCTAGCTTCGACACAGATCTGGATGACTCTAAGTCACAAAGCGGATACGTGTATATGTTGAATGGTGGAGCAGTAAGCTAGTGCAGCTGCAAGCAGAGCGTCGTGGCGGGATCTACATGTGAAGCGGAGTACATGGCAGCCTTGGAGGCAGCGCATGAAGCAATCTGGGTGAAGGAGTTCATCACCGACCTAGGAGTCATACCCAATGCGTCGGGGCCGATCAAACTCTTCTGTGACAACACTGGAGCTATTGCCCTTGCCAAGGAGCCCAGGTTTCACAAGAAGACCAGGCACATCAAGCGTCGCTTCAACTCCATCCGTGAAAATGTTCAAGATGGATACATAGAAATTTGCAAAGTGCATACGGATCTGAGTGTCGCAGATCCATTGACTAAACCTCTTCCGCGAGCAAAACATGATCAGCACCAGAACTCTATGGGTGTTCGATTCATCACAATGTAACTAGATTATTGACTCTAGTGCAAGTGGGAGACTGTTGGAAATATGCCCTAGAGGCAATAATAAAAGTATTATTATTATATTTCCTTGTTCATGATAATTGTCTTTTGTTCATGCTATAATTGTATTATCCGGAAATCGTAATACACGTGTGAATACATAGACCACAATACGTCCCTAGTAAGCCTCTAGTTGACTAGCTTGTTGGTCAACAGATAGTCATGGTTTCCTGACTATGGACATTAGATGTCATTGACAACGGGATCACGTCATTAGGAGAATGACGTGATGGACAAGACCCAATCCTAAGCATAGCACAAGATCGTGTAGTTCGTTTTGCTAGAGCTTTTCAAATGTCAAGTATCTTTTCCTTATACCATGAGATGGTGTAACTCCCAGATACCGTAGGAGTGCTTTGGGTGTACCAAACGTCACAACGTAACTGGGTGACTATAAAGGTGCACTACAGGTATCTCCGAAAGTGTCTGTTTTTTTTTGAGGAATTGGACAGTGGGAGAGGCTCCCACTGTGTTTGTATTACTCAAAAGCAGGGTACAATGTACATGGCATTTTTACCTGGTGCCTTACCTCCACCTGTGGAGGCTAGGGCTACTACTACGTTATATGGGGGGGCAATCAAGGGGGTTCTAAGCTAATTACAAAAGAGAGAATAAAGTCACTCATATCTTCTCTGGTTCTATGTTGGAGCAGGGCAAAGTCATTTTTGAAACGTTGGAGCCAGGATAGAATAGTTGGTGGGATGCTTCTGAAATGTTTGTTATTCCTCTCTTTCCAAATGCTCCAAGCCGCTTGAAGGAAAACATCCATGAACATGGGACTGCTCCAATCATGAGCTGCCATGCTGATCCACCGAAGCCTTGAACCAGTTTGCTGCCAAGTTATCCCTAGAATGGACCAACATCGTTGGCTAAAGGGGCACTGGAAGATCATGTGTTCGACAGTCTCTTCAATTTGCTGATCACAAAGAAGGCAGTTGTAGTCGTCTCCAATATTGTAGTGTCTCCTCTTTAGCATGTTACGTGTGTTTAAGCGGTCAGAGAGAAGAAGCCACCCAAAGACCTTAATTTTGAGCGTTGACCTGGCCGCCCAGAGCCACTTGTACAATTGATGTGCATGTACCTCTCGAAAATAGAATTTGTAGTATTTGATCGCCTTAAAATCCACTGAGCCCCAACAGTAAGTCCAGTTATCGTGGGGGGTCGGATCAGCAGCATTGCCTACATGCCTCACCTCTTGTTGAAGATCACAGATTTCTTGCATTGCTTGGACTGATAGTGGGAGGTGAAACGTTTCATGCAAAGATGTGGATCCCAGGAAATCCTTAACCGAAATATCTTCATTTTTTACAAAGGAGAAGGCGCGCTGGTACTTTTCATCGAGAGTGGCGTCGAGCCACAGGTCTTTCCACATGAGCATTGTAGCTCCGTCATGCACAATGGCTTTAGAAATCCCTCTGTAAATTGGGGTGAGCTTGAGAACATCTCTCCACCAGAATGATCCGCATGGTTCCATGGCATGGGGTATTTTGTTTGTATAGTATCTGGACCACACAAGCTCCACCCAAGGTACATCGTGTTTGTTGTAAAATTTATGCAGATATTTGAGAAGGTGGGCATCGCTTTGCACGCGTAGGTTGATTATACCAAGGCCTGTTGGGTTGACACGGATCGAGACTGGGATTTGTCACTCCATATGACGGAGAGGTATCTCTGGGCCCACTCGGTAATGCATCATCATAATGAGCTCAAAGTGACCAAGTGTCTGGTCACGGGATCATGCATTACGGTACGAGTAAAGTGACTTGCCGGTAACGAGACTGAAGGAGGTATTGGGATACCGAGGATCGAGTCTCGGGCAAGTAACATACCAATTGACAAAGGGAATAGTATACGGGGTTGATTGAATCGTCGACATCGTGGTTCATCCGATGACATCATCGAGGAGCATGTGGGAGCCAAAATGGGTATCCTGATCCCGCTGTTGGTTATTGACCAGAGAGCTATCTCGGTCATGTCTGCTTGTCTCCCGAACACGTAGGGTCTACACACTTAAGGTTCGGTGACGCTCGGGTTATTAGGAGGACTTGTATGTGATTACCGAATGTTGTTCGGAGTCCCGGATGAGATCCCGGACGTCACGAGGAGTTCCGGAAGGGTCCGGAGGTGAAGATTTATATATGGGAAGTTGTCATGCGGACACCGGAAAGTTTCGGGGGCGTATCGGTAATGTACCGGGGCCACCGGAGGGGTTCCGGGGGTCCACCGGGAGGGGCCACACCTCTTGGTGGGCCACATGGTCCACGTGGGGCAGGGAACCAGCCCTTGGAGGGCTGGGAGCCCCCCCCCCCCTTGGTCCCATGCGCCTAGGGTTGGGGGGGGGGAACCTAAAGGGGGCGCCCCCCCTTTGCTTGGGGGGAAAGCCCCCTCCCTGGCCGCCGCCCCCCCTCTAGATCTCATCTAGAGGGGGCCGGCCCCCTTCCCCCTTTCCCTATAAATAGAGGGGTGAGGGGAGGGCTGAACACCTGATCCATGGTGCAGCCCCTCCCCTCCCCAACACCTCTCCTCCTCCGTTGTGCGCTTGGCGAAGCCCTGTCGGAGTACTGCCTCTCCACCAACACCACGCCGTCGTGCTGCTGCTGGAGCCTTCTTCCTCAACCTCTCCTTCCCCTTGCTGGATCAAGAAGGAGGAGACATCATCCGTACCGTACATGTCTTGAACGCGGAGGTGCTGTCCGTTCAGCACTTGGTCATCGATGTTTTGAATCACGGCGAGTACGACTCCATCATCAACGTTCCCTTGAACGCTTCCGCACGCGATCTACAAGTGGTATGTAGATGCAATCTCTCTCCCATGACTCGTTGCTTAGATGAACTCATAGATGGATCTTGGTGAAACCGTAGGAAAATTTTTAATTTTCTGCAACGTTCCCCAACAGTCTACGCGGTGGAGCCAGTCCCCCCAAAGTTTAACCCGTGGTCATCCTACCCGATCACTTTTGATCGCAGAGACGATCCGACCAGTTTCTGTCATGGTGGTTCAGCCGCACTGGTCCTCGACCCAATCGTCGATGGGTGTCATCTCACTCGAGTCCTAATGGACGGTGGCAGCAGCGTGAACCTGCTTTATCAGGATACAGTGCGCAAAATGGGTTTCGATCCCTCTAGAATAAAACCGACTAAGACCACCTTTAAAGGTGTCATCCCAGGCGTAGAGGCCCGTTGTATGGGCTCAATCATACTAGAAGTGGTCTTCGGATCCCTGGATAACTTCCGAAGCGAGGAGTTAATCTTCGATATCGTCCCTTTCCGCAGTGGCTATCACGCACTGCTCGGACGAACCGCATTTGCTTGATTCAATGCGGTGCCACACTATGCTTATTTCGAGCTAAAGATGCCCGATCCATGTGGTATCATAACAGTCAATGGAAACACGGAACACTCCCTCCGTACTAAGGAGCGCACCGCTGCCCTTGCAGCAGAAGCACAGAGCGGCCTCTTCAGGTCAAACCTTAATTCGGCGGCCAAGCTCTCGGACACTGTCAAATGAGTCTGAACTACCGTGCAGCAGGACAGTCTAGCTCATCAAGAGCTTGACTAGCAATTCGGCCTCTGTCCAACCCCGACCAAACAGCGCCCTTGTACCGCGCGTACATAACTACGCACTCAAAATACCATGGGGATAGACAGAGACACAGCTAGGTTGTGTTCCACAATGCGACTCAACTGCCCCTAAACACACATTATTTTATAGTTTCTTTTTCTTTTCAGGATACTTTTGTCTAGGCCGTTACTAGCGACCTGATTGTCGGACCTATTAGAGGACGAATATACCAAGGAGGGAAGTAGCCCGAGCGGACGAGGGAATCTCTAGATATTCTTCTCAATGATCACTCTATCTGTCTCCGAACCCGCACGCAGCTCCCCCCTGGCCTCGGCAGGTTAAGAAGTCATATTTTTTATCGCACTACTTGTGCACATACGCTTCGACGTATTATTAAATTACAATGAAAACAATTTGCGGCTCTATTTATATGACATTAACTTGCTGTTTCATTTTTTTGATATTTTTGTCAATTGCAATTGTACACTCAATTGCAATTGTACACTCTTGTCGTGGTGGGCGCACGGCAGATGCCATGGGATGGCTAAAGAGAGGAGGAGGCTCGAGGGCACTGGTGGGCACCGGAGGCTTGGTTGGTATGAGCGAGCGCGGGACGCAAGACATACCCAGGTTTGGGGCTCTCCGGAGAGATAACACACCTAGTCCTGCCGAGTGTGGTTTGTTATTTGACAGTACAATTTTGCTCCTAGAGCTGTATGGAGGAGGAAGGAAGGCTGGCCAAGGCTTAGGCTGCTCCTTCTCCCCGAGTTGATGTTACTGTTTTTGGTGGCTAGTTCCTCTCTTCCTTCTCTACCTGTCTCTCTCGTATACGCGTGGGCTCCTGGGGGGTTTTATAGTCGAACCCCTCAGGGGTACAATGGCAATGTTAGAAGTTGGTGGGTCTGGGTTGTCAGCGTCCGAGGACCCGGGCTGGGGGCCTGTTGTTCGTCGGGTTCCCCTAGCTGCGGGCCCCGTATGCCTAGGGGAATTGTGCGCCATCTTGTCGATCGTCAGGGTGTGGCCGAGTCGACTCGCGTACAGTGGTGCTCCGTCAGGTTGCTGCTTGCTGTCGTCAGTGGTGATGGCGGGGGCACTATAGCCACGCCGACCCTCGTCAGTGGGTAGGTGAGGGGCACTATTGCCACGCCACGGCTGACCAGAGGCATGGGCAGGGTATTGTCACCTTGGTCATCGGTGGCTGAAGACTTGTCCCATCGTACGGCCTGGATGGGATGGGAGCTGACCCGTGGCTGGATTGCAGAGCACGCCATGGGTGGAGCTAGCTTGTTGAGGAAGCCTTGGTTGTGCCGGGTTCGGCCGTCTTATACTACTTGTTGAGGCCGAGTCGATGTGCCTTGCCGGGTCGGACAGTTCGGCCGGGTTGCGGGGTTTGGCCAAGTCGAGCGACCCGACCAAGCACGTGCCGGCTTGAGGGGCAATGCTGGCCCCATTGTTTTTGAAAAGGATCCAGGTTCCGTTGCATGCCCGGGGTTCATCCCCCCGATAGTAGTCCCTGAAGCTCTGAAGGTTCGCCGTCTTCGGATGAGCGGGCCTTCGCAGTTTCCCCTTTAAGCAAGGCGGATTCTGTGAACGCCTGGTCCGGAAACACCCACTGTGTGCCAGTTTTTTTTCAGAAACCGGATCGTGGCGCACCGGCGAGGGCGGGAACCATGGAGTCCATTGAATCTTGGGGCAATCCATCGGGCTTCGCGCGGGCGCCACGTGGTGCCCGGAAGTCGGAGGGGCCTGATAGGCCATGCGCGTGACGGGACTAGGCGACGGGCTGGGGCCCGCCGCCGCGCGCCCTTGGCCCACGCGTGCCGATTTATTGTGGTGTTCGGGGGTCAGTTGCCCTTCCCCGGGCAGTTATTGCGTGCGTACATGCACAATTATTGCAGGGTAGTGGAAGGGGCGAGTGCAGACGGTCTGACTCCCCCACATTCAAACCGAGGGTTATAAACTGGGGGGCAGGGGGCGGCGGACATTATTCTTGCTCGCGCGCTCCTGCCCCTTTGCTCTTGCTCTGCTCCTTGCAACTGATGCACTGCAATGCCCGATGCCCCGAGAAGAACTTCACCGTCGTTCATCATCTTTCTCCCTCTCCTTCTTCATCGATGGGGCTGCCGTCGGGCTCTTGGATGGGCTCGAACGTCACCACCGAGGACATCGCCCACGTTCGCGCGTCACGACGCTTGCCGTGGGAGACGTATGTCGCTGTCAGTTTGCCGCGCGGCGAGCAGAGGCCACAACACAAGGAGTCGGAGCGCGTGGTCTTCCTCACACACTTGGAGTGTGGATTTGGGCTGCCAGCGAGCACCTTCTTCCGCATGTTCCTGCGGTTCTTTGGGCTCCAGCCTCATCATCTTGGCATCGGCACCATTCTCTAGCTTTCATGCTTCATCACCGTCTGCGAGGGGTACCTGGAGGTCGAGCCTACGATTGACCTCTGGGCACGCTTCTTCTCCCTGAAGCAGCAGGGCCCATGGCCGGAGAGTTTGCTGACTGCGGCGCCGCCGTCATCTCGAAGCGGTCGGGGGCGGACTGCCCCAAGATCCCGCTGGAGGATTCTTCCAAGAAATGGCAGAACTCCTTTTTCTACGTCCGCAACTTGGGTGCGGACCGCATCAATCTTCCAGACTTCGCCATCGTGCCACCGCAGGCTTAGATGAACTAGGGCTACTCCCTCAGATGCCCGTCGCAGGAGATTCTCAATCTCTGCGAGCGGGTGACAGTGATGAGGATGCGAGAGAGGCTCACCGGCAACAATCTCATTGCCGCGTTCATCATGCGCCGGGTTCTCCCGCGGCAGAGGCGCTCCTGTCTTATCGGCGAGATGGCCAGTCTTCTAGATCCCAACCGCATGGGATCGACGCGCCTGACGATGGAGCAGATTGCGCGCCGAGTGAACGACATCTCCAAGGCCAACCTTGGGGAGGACTGGCAGTTCGGCAAGGTGACGTACAGTGAGTCGAATCCGGTGCCATAGGTGAGTGTTTGCTTGCCTTACTTTGCTGCTGCGCATCTCCTCGTCCGTCCTGATGCGACGCGGGAGGTTGTCCTGAATGCGATCCGACATCCTTACGCCTGGACTCCATTGCAGGTGGTCCTGGCTATGTTGGACGAGCCCGCGGCCCAGGGCAGGGAGCAGGAAGCCGAGGTCGACACCTGCGCTGGGCATCGCACGGGTAAGTCTTGTTTTTGTCTTTGTGTTTCTCGAGCTGTTGACCGCGGCACGGCATGGGCGATGCTGACGCCAGTTGTTGGTGTAGTGGCGTTGGGCGGTGAAGGCGGCAATGCGGGCGGCGCCGGGTCGTCGCGTGGGATGGCGCCGAGCCGCCTATATGGAAAAGACAGTGCTGCGCCGCGGCCCCGGGCCCTGAAGCGCATGGCGGCCCGGCCGGGGCGAGGAGGTCGGCCAAGAGGAAGCGCGGCACCGGGCATGGGAGGCCGCCCCCCGTCCCGGTCCTGACAGGGTAAGCTTCATCTCATGTATGTGTCCAGACCATCGGGCTGGCCTTGCTTTTTGCTCATTCTATTTTCTTCAGGCGTTGGCGAGGGCGGCGACAGACGCCGCGGCCGCTGAGGGGACCGCGTTCCGTTGGAGCCGGTCTGACCTTGTCGATCAGGTCGAGGAGGAGGGGTGGGCCGACTCGGACTGGACCCGACCGATCGGGCTGTCCTGGCGGGACAGGAACAGGGCTGGGGCGGAGCTGGAGGCGGTGTCGGTTCAGGCCTGGACCGATGCGGCAGTGGCATGGGCGCGAGCTGGCGCGGAGTTGGCCTGGAGTGAGATGCCGGAGGGCTTGGTGGTGGCGGCGACGGTCTTCGAGCTGTCATCGATGAGGGAGTGCGGCCGTGAAGGCCGGGCTGAGGTGGTGATCCTCGACTAGGAGGTCGTGGAAGAGGAGGACGATACCCCGCCGCGGGTCGACGTTGCTGAGCGAGCGGGGGCTGATGGAGGCGGTGGTTTCGCCGTCTTGGAGGAGGTGTCGTGAGTGGCGGCGCACGAGGCGCCGCCGGTGTTGGAGGAGGCCCCGCGGGCGGCGGTGCCGCAGGCCACCCCGGCAGCTGGGCCAGTGGTGGCAGCAGGATGTCCCGGCGTCCGGGTCGTAAACGGCGCCGGAGAGGGCGTCAGAGGAGGTGATGACCGCGTCGGAACGTCCTCGGGAGTGCAAGAAGTCTTTGTTCATGCAATCCTCGCAGGACACGCCTCCAGATGCCGGCTCCACCCAAGCTCAACTAATTAGCCAGAGTCATCCAAAGCTGAGCCCGACAACACTAGGGGTGGTGCTCAGGGAGGGTCTGACAGACCCACCAGCACCTGAGCCCACCAAGAAGAGGCAGAGGAAGAGACCGGCGGCTAGAAAATACAATAAAGTTGGCACTGTTGGTTCTAGCAGCCAGCCTCCTTCGACCAAGGTTTACCATGTACCGATGAAACATGCGCCATTAATCCATGTCGCGGGAGAGCCAATGGTACCGGCGAATGCACTAGCTGCCATAGAAGGGAATCTCAGGAGACTCCATGACCATGTGCTTTCGACAGAGAAAATCCCCCTCGCCTCGGATGATCCAGGATACCCACTTTATACAGTTCATGTGCCGAGGAGTTGCAAGATGTATGTCCACACATGCCCCGCGGACCTCTTATTCCTGAGGTTTGATTACATCTTCCAGATGTTTCAAATGAGGACACTCGATTTTATGTTCGTCCGCCTGTATGCGCTGCACATGAACTACATCGTCAGGAGAGAGCAAGTCACCGATCTTGCGGTCGCGGACCCATACTACATGCATGAGGGCTTCTTGTCAATCAATGACGCCAACCATCAATATGCGAGTCAGTACATCGAAGAATTCTTGGTCAGCAATAAGGACAAAGAAAGGATTCTCCTACCTTATCATCCCAGGTAAGTCATCCGCGGATAGCACTATAACACATACATCCTTTCGTGCATTTCAATAGTTACTTTGCACGCATGGAGGCTAAAATTGATCGTCTATTTTGTGCAGCGGCGGGTGTTGTGTTGTTCTCATTGTTCTTTACCCGCGTTACTCCCGCGCTCTATATTTGGACCCGTCGAAGAACATACAGAAGAAAGATTACCCACACATAAAGTATGTTCTGGACAGAGCTATGCTGGGCTTCAGCATGCGGGGTGGCTACATCCAATACAAAAAAAAGGACGGGCTTTGTTTCAGCCACAGGACTGACTTCTGTTGCATCCAGCAACCGGCAAGAAGTGAGAATGATGGATTCTACATCATCCATCTAATGATGGAGTACAGAAGGTATGTGCAATCACTTTGCATGAAATCTTCATCCGATACCCATATCCAGAGATGGGCCGAAGCCTTTGGAGCCATGCCGGATAATCGACTTTGAAATGATTTCTACCGGATCCAAGAGGAAATTGCGTCCATCATCATCAACGATGTCCTCGACGAGAATGGGATGTTCTACGGCGGCCCAATATCGCGAGCTGACGTACGAACCCACATTACCCTACAGCGTCAGGACATGACGCCTTTCACTAAGCTTGGGTGCACCCTTCTGGATATGGACAGATGGGAAGAGTGCACCACTTAAAAACAATGTGTCTGTTTAGTTACTTGTTACTTTCTATACGACGAATCTTTGAATCTCCCAGTACGACGAAACTATTAGATGTATGGTGTCACGCTCTAGTTAATTACTTTCGGTACGATAAAATTTGTTAACTATGTTTACTATATATCTTGCTTCTATTTCATAACTGTTTTGTTGAATTCGCTTCATGGTATATATATGTGCATCTCTGACAGGTATATAGATCAACGATGGCGAGGAAGTGGTATGCCGTGTATGTAGGGCATGTTCCGGGTGTGTATGATGAGTGGCCAGAGTGTCAGGCCCAATTCTCTGGCTTCTCCGGCGGAAGCCATGAAGGGTTTGATAGCAGAGCGGAAGCTGAAGCTAGTTACTTGAGATTCATATCACAACAGGGGATTCAGAACCAGCGCCTCTGCAAAAACTACTTCATAATACCGCTTTTGATCATCGTGATTGCTCTTATCATGTATGTCTTAGTTTAGGTAGATGATGAAACATGTGTCTATGGTGACAATGTAAGAGACTATGTTGTACTGACACTATGTTGATATGATGATACCGCTTTTGATCATCGTGATTGCTCTTATCATGTAAGAAACATCATTAACTTGCATCGCTATTTCGAGATGATGATGAGATCGACATCATTTGTATTGAGACTATGTTGATATGATGATACTATGTTGTACCACTTCGATGATGATGATGAGACATTCCTTTTTCATATTGTTCCAGTGTATGTTGTAACTGTATAAAACCTGTAAAAATATGAATACAGCAACATAAAAAAAGAAAATACAAGGAGTAGCATGGGGTATTGGAGTAGTAGCAGCTCTGCTTACCAGTAGTGTTTTTTTGAAGGGACACACTACTAGTATTAGTAGTAGCGATGGACAGAGGCGCGCTACTGCTAGATACAGATAGCAGCAGCGCTGGTTCAAACAAGCACTATTGCTAAAAAATAGCTGTAGCGCCATAGCAGTAGCGCGCCTGCCCGTGCAACTAATAGCCAAAAAACCAGCGCTACTGGTAAGGGTTTTCCTAGTAGTGTTCAAGCACTGGTGGCCCTATGACTGCCCGCCAATGCCATGAAGAATGTCCACCTGGAGGTCGCGCTCGCTGCGAGGCGCCTCGCCATGCAAGAATTCTTCGACCTACACATCCACGTGTACGAGCAAATCATGTACATAGGTATCTTCAAGGCCAGTAAGGACGCTATGACATTGGCCTTCCTCAACCGACTGGAAGCCTTGGATGCCTTTGCTGAGAAACACCTTGACCTCGCCACAAAAGCCGCCGGTCCTTAGCCGCCGGTCGGTGGCCCGACGCACTAAGTTGAGGAGGAGGAGGTCGTATGTTGATGGATGCATCTTTCTTCTTGCCTCCTATTACCACCACTATGATCGCATCATCGTGGCCTTAATTCTTATTGTGCTATTGCATTCTCGTTCCAGTCAATACTGACATGTGCGATCCCTTTGCTTAATTATATGCATCACTGTAACTAGTAGTCCATCCGTCAATTTATACCTACATGTGCGATCCCTACCTCTCTCCCTCCTCGTCTCTCGCAGTGCTTGGCGAAGCCCTGCTGAATTACCACGCTCCTCCATCACCACCATGCCGTTGTGCTGCTGCTGGACAGAGTCTTCCCCAACCTCTCCCTCTCTCCTTGCTGGATCAAGGCATGGGAGACGTCACCGGGCTGTACGTGTGTTGAACACGGAGGTGCCGTCCGTTCGGCACTAGGATCTCCGGTGATTTGAATCACGATGAGTACGACTCCTTCAACCCCGTTCTCTTGAACGCTTCCCCTTAGCGATCTACAAGGGTATGTAGATGCACTCTCCTTCCCCTCGTTGCTAGTTTCTCCATAGATAGATCTTGGTGGCATGTAGGAAAATTTTGAATTTCTGCTATGTTCCCCAAAGTGGCATCATGAGCTAGGTCTATTGCGTAGATTCTTTGCACGAGTAGAACAAAGTAGTTGTGGGCGTTGATTTTATTCAATATGCTTACCGTTACTAGTCCAATCTTGTTTCGACGGTATTGTGGGATGAAGCGGCCCGGACCGACCTTACACGTACACTTACGTGAGACAGGTTCCACCAATTGACATGCACTTGTTGCATAAGGTGGCTAGTGGGTGCCAGTCTCTCCCACTTTAGTCGGATCAGATTCGATGAAAAGGGTCCTTATGAAGGGTAAATAGCAATTGGCATATCACGTTGTGGCTTTCGCGTAGGTAAGAAACATTCTTGCTAGAAACATGCAAACAACAATTAGAGGACGTCTAACTTGTTTTTGCAGGGTATTCTATGTGATGTGATATGGCCAAAAAGAATGTGATCAATGATATGTGATGTATGAGATTGATCATGTTCTTGTAATCTCGACTTGCATGTCGATGAGTATCACAACCAGCAGGAGCCATAGGAGTTGTCTTTATTTATTGTATGACCTGCGTGTCATTGAACAATGCCATGTAATTACTTTACTTTATTGCAAACCATTATCCATAGTAGTAGAAGTAATAGTTGGCGAGACAACTTCATGAAGACACGATGATGGACATCATGATGATGGAGATCATGGTGTCATGTCGGTGACGATGATGATCATGGAGCCCCAAAGATGGAGATCAAAACGAGCAAAATGATATTGGCCATATCATGTCACTATTTGATTGCATGTGATGTTTATCATGTTTATGCATCTTATTTGCTTAGGACGACGGTAGTAAATAAGATGATCCCTCATTAAAATTTCAAGAAAGTGTTCCCCCTAACTTGCACCGTTGCGAAAGTTCGCCGTTTCAAAGCACCACGTGATGATCGGGTGTGATAGATTCTAACGTTCACATACAACGGGTGTAAGCCAGATTTACACACGCAAAACACTTAGGTTAACTTGACGAGCCTAGCATGTACAGACATGGCCTCGGAACACAAGAGACCGAAAGGTCGAGCATGAGTCATATGGTGGATACGATCAACATGAAGATGTTCACCGATGATGACTAGTCCGTCTCACGTGATGATCGGACACGGCCTAGTTGATTCGGATCATGTAATCACTTAGATGACTGGAGGGATGTCTATCTTAGTGGGAGTTCATAAGATGAACTTAATTATCCTGAACATAGTAAAAAACCCTTTGCAAATTATGTCATAGCTCGCGCTTTAGTTCTTCTGTTTTATATATGTTCCTTGAGAAAATATAGTTGAAAGTTGACAGTAGCAATTATGGGGACAGTAGAAGGCTTATGTCCTTAATGCACCGCACGGTGTGCTGGACCTCGAACGTGGTCTGTGGACGTTGCAAACATCTGACATACATGTTTTGATGACTACATAATAGTTCGGTAATGTTAAATGGTTTAGAATTGAGGCACCGAAGACATTTTTGAAATGTCGCAGAACATATGAGATGTTCCAAGAGCTGAAATTGGGATTTCAGGCTCATGCCCAGGTCAAGAGGTATGAGACCTGCGACGAGTTTTCTAGCCTACAAACTAATTAAGGGAGAAGATCTCAATCGTTGAGCTTGTACTCAGATTGTCTGGGTACAACAATCACTTGAATCGAGTGGGAGTTAATCTTCGAGATGAGATAGTGATGTTTCTCCAAAGACATTGCTACCAAGCTACTAGAGCTTCGTGATGAACTATAACATAACAGGGATAGATATGATGATCCTTGAGCTATTCGCAATGTTTGACACCGCGAATGTAGAAATCAAGAAGGAGCATCAATTGTTGATGGTTAGTGAAACCACTAGTTTCAAGAAGGGCAAGGGCAAGAAGGGGTACTTCATGAAATGACAAATCAGTTGCTGCTCCAGTGAAGAAACCCAGGGTTGAACCCAAACCCGAGACTAAGTGCTTCTGTAATGAGAGGGATGGACACTGAAGCGGAACCACCCTAGATACTTGGTATATAAGAAGGCAGGCAAGGTCGACAGAAGTATATTGGATATACATTATGTTAATGTGTACTTTACTAGTACTCCTAGTAGCACCAGGGTATTAGATACCGGTTCGATTGCTAAGTGTTAGTAACTCGAAATAAAAGCTACGGAATAAACGGAGACTAGCTAAAGGTGAGCTGATGATATGTGTTGGAAGTGTTTCCAAGGTTGATGTGATCAAGCATCGCACGCTCCCTCTACCATCGAGATTGGTGTTAAACCTGAATAATTACTATTTGGTGTTTGCGTTGAGCATAGACATGATTGGATTATGTCTATCGCAATACGGTTATTCATTTAAGGAGAATAATGGTTACTCTATTTATTTGAATAATATCTTCAATGTTCTTGCACGTAAAAGAATGGTTTATTGAATCTCGATCGTAGTGATACACATTTTCATGCCAAAAGATATAAGATAGTAATGATAGTACCACTTACTTGTGGCACTGCCATGTGAGTCATATTGCTATAAAACGCATGAAGAAGCTCCATGCTGATGGATCTTTGGACTCACTCATTTTTGAAAAGTTTGAGACATGCGAACCATGTATATTGGTGTATACTCACTTGATTTTGAATCACTTGAGATATGCAAATCATACCACATGGGCGAGATGACTGAAAAGCCTCGTTTTCAGTAAGATGGAACAAGATAGCAACTTGTTGGAAATAACACATTTTGATGTGTGCAGTCCAATGAGTGCTGAGGCATGCAGTGAATATCGTTATGTTCTTACTTCACAGATGATTTGAGTAGATGTTGAGTATAGTTACTTGATGAAACACAAGTCTGAATTATTGAAAGGTTCAAGTAATTTCAGAGTGAAGTTGAAGATCTTCGTAACAAGAGGATAAAATGTTTGTGATATGATCATAGAGATGAATATCTGAGTTGCGAGTTTGGTACACAATTAAGACATTATGGAAATTGTTTCACAATTAATACCGCCTGGAACACCATAGTGTGATGGTGTGTCCGAACATCATAGTTGCACCCTATTGGATATGGTGCGTACCATGATGTCTCTTATCGAATTACCACTATCGTTCATGGGTTAGGCATTAGAGACAACCGCATTCACTTTAAATAGGGCACCACGTAATTCCGTTGAGATGACACCGTGTGAACAATGGTTTAGAGAAACCTAAGTTGTCATTTCTTGAAAGTTTGGGGCTGCGACGTTTATGTGGAAAAGTTTCAGGTTGATAAGCTCGAACCCAAAGCGGATAAAATGCATCTTCATAGGACACCCAAAAACAGTTGGGTATACCTCCTATTTCAGATCCGGAAGCAAAAGGATTGTTTCTAGAAACGGGTCCTTTCTCGAGGAAAAGTTTCTCTCGAAAGAATTGAGTGGGAGGATGGTGGAGACTTGATGAGGTTAATGAACCATCACTTCAACCAGTGAGTAGCAGGGCACAGGAATTTGTTCCTGTGGCACCTACACCAATTGAAGTAGAAGCTTATGATAGTGATCATGAAACTTTGGATCAAGTCACTACCAAACCTCGTAGGTCGACAAGGACGCGTACTGCTTCAGAGTGGTACGCAATCCTGTCTTGGAGGTCATGTTTCTAAACAACAATGAACCTATGAGCTATGGAGAAGCGATGGTGGGCCCGGATTTTGACAAATGGCTCGAGGCCATAAAATCCGAGAGAGGATCCATGTATGAAAACAAAGTATAGACTTTGGAAGAACAACTTGATGGTCGTAAGGCCGTTGGGTACAAATGGATTTTAGAAGAAGACAGACAATGATGGTAAAATGTCACCATTAAGAAAGCTCGACTTGTCGTTAATTTTTCCAACAAGTTCAAGGAGTTGACTGCGGTGAGGCTTTCTCACTCGTAGCGATGCTAAGAGTCTGTTGGAATTGGATTAGCAGTTACTGCATTATTTATGAAATCTTGTGGATAGGATGTCAAAACATTGTTTCCTCGACGTACTACTAGAGGAAAGGTTGTATGTGATACAACCAGAAAGTTTTGTCAATCCTGAAAGATGCTAACAAGTGTGCAAAGCTCCAACAATCCTTCTAAGGACTAGAGTAAGCATCTCGGAGTTGGAATGTACGCTTTGATGAGATGATCAAAGAATTTTGGGTTCATACAAAGTTTATGAGAAACTTGTATTCCCAAAGAAGTGAGTGGGAGCACTGTAGCATTTCTGATGAGTATATGTTGTTGACATATTGTTGATCGGAAATGATGTAGAATTTCTGGAAAGCATATAGGGTTATTTGAAACGTGTTTTTCAATGGAAAACCTTGATTAAGCTACTTGAACATTGAGCATCAAGATCTATAAGGATAGATCAAAACGCTTAATAGTACTTTCAAATGAATACATACCATGGCAAGATTTTTAATTTCAAAATAGATCGGCAAAGAAGGAGTTCTTGGCCGTGTTATATGGTGTGAGTATTGAGTAAGACTCAAGACATGACCACGGCAGAAGAGAGAGAAAGGACGAAGGTCGTCCCTAAGCTTCAGACATAGGCTCTGTAGTATGCTATGCTGTGTACCGCACCAGAAGTGTGCCTTGCCATGAGTCTGGCAAGGGGGTACAAGAGTGATCCAGGAATGGATAATTGGACAGCGGTCAAAATTGTCCTTGGAGTAAATAAGGACATGTTTCTCAATTATGGAGGTGATAAAGAGTTCGGCGTAAAGGGTTACGTTGATGCAAGCTTTGACACCTATCCGAATGACTCTGAGTAGCAAACCGGATACGTATAGTGGAGCAACCATTTGGAATAGCTCCAAGTGGAGCGCGGAAGCAGCATTTACAATATGACCTAGAGATTTGCAAAGTACATACGGATCTGAATGTTGCAGACCGATGACTAAAACTTCTCTCACGAGAAAAACATGATCAAAACCCAGAACTCATTGAGTCTTAATCACATGATGATGTGAACTAGTTTAGTGACACTAGTAAACTCTTTGGATGTTGGTCACATGGCGATGTGACCTGTGAGTGTTAATCACATGGCGATGTGAACTAGATTATTGACTCTAGTGCAAGTGGGAGACTGTTGGAAATATGCCCTAGAGGCAATAATAAATTAGTTATTATTATATTTTCTTGTTCATGATAATCGTTTATTATCCATGCTATAATTCTATTGATAGGACACTTAGATACATGTGTGGGTACATAGACAACACCATGTCCCTAGTAAGCCTCTAGTTGACTAGCTCGTTGATCAATAGATGGTTACGGTTTCCTGACCATGGACATTGGATGTCGTTGATAACGGGATCACGTCATTAGGAGAATGATGTGATGGACAAGACCCAATCCTAAGCCTAGCACAAAGATCGTGTAGTTCGTATGCTAAAGCTTTTATAATGTCAAGTATCATTTCCTTAGACCATGAGATTGTGCAACTCCCGGATACCGTAGGAATGCTTTGGGTGTACCAAATGTCATAAAATAACTGGGTGGCTATAAAGGTGCACTACGGGTATCTCCGAAAGTGTCTATTGGGTTGGCACGAATCGAGACTGGGATTTGTCACTCCGGTTGACGGAGAGGTATCTCTGGGCCCACTCAGTAGGACATCATCATAATGTGCACAATGTGACCAAGGGGTTGATCACGGGATGATGTGTTACGGAACGAGTAAAGAGACTTGCCGGCAATGAGATTGAACAAGGTATCGGCATACCGACGATCGAATCTCGGGCAAGTACAATACCGCTAGACAAAGGGAATTGTATACGTGATTGATTGAATCCTAGACATCGTGGTTCATCTGATGAGATCATCGTGGAACATGTGGGAACCAACATTGGGGTCCAGATCCCGCTGTTGGTTATTGACCGGAGAACATCTCGGTCATGTCTACATGGTTCCCGTACCCATAGGGTCTACACACTTAAGGTTCGATGATGCTAGGGTTATTAGGAAGACTTGTATGTGATTACCGAATGTTGTTCAGAGTCCCGGATGAGATCCCGGACGTCACGAGGAGTTCCGGAAGGGTCCGGAGGTGAAGATTTATATATGGGAAGTTGTCATGCGGACACCAGAAAGTTTTGGGGGCGTATCGGTAATGTACCGGGGCCACTGGAGGGGTTCCGGGGGTCCACCGGGAGGGGCCACCCCTCTTGGTGGGCCACATGGGCCGCGTGGGGCAGGGAACCAGCCCCTGGAGGGCTGGGCGCCCCCCTTGGTCCCATGCGCCTAGGGTTGGGGGGGGGCCTAAAGGGGGCGCCTGTGACACTCCAAAATTTTTATTTTGTTTTTTTTATCAAAAAAACTTTGTGGTTTTTGAGGAGAGGCCTTTTTAAATTTTTCTTTTTCAGAAAAACCTTCCACTTAAAAACTTTCTTTGCTTTGGCAAGGATTTTATTTCTTTTCAAACTTTGGTGTTTGATCTTTTGGAACTTCTTCTCTGTAGGTTCTCTCTCAAATTTATTTTGGGAGTTCTAATTTGTTTTATTTTAAAATGAAGCTCTATGAAAATTTGGGGATTTTCATATCTTGGAACCACCCTTGACTTTGCATTGTGCCCATGTGGTAAAACCCCTCCAAAACCTCCCCTACACCTTGTGATCAACCTAAGTTCTCTGTCCCAACTAATCCAAACAAGTTTTGGATTTTATTCTAATTATTTTCCCTCTCAAATCAATTCTGAAAATTATTTTGAGCCTAAATGATTTTCAAAGCAAGTACCATATTGCATTTGAGTTTTGACCTCAAACCAACTCTCCTGGATAGTCCTTTGTACCCACAACCCAGAACCATCTTGATCCACTCCTCCTATTTTCAAAATTTTCAAAATTCAGTCTCTACAAGTTTGGACCAGATTTGCCAAATTTGATGAAATTCATATCTACACCTCCCCAAAAATTCCACCAAAATTCAGGCAGCCTACTTGAGCAATGAGAAGCCACTCCACCAAGTTTCAGCTCAAGGAAAAATCCCTAGATGCCAATTTCATTCTGTCAAACACCTTGCATGCACTGCTGCTGTTCAAAATTCAGAGAAGTTTAGTTTCAGTGTCGTTTGCGTTCGTCAGTTCCTCTCACGCGTAGACAGTGCACTTGGCACGTTCCTCGCAGCCTCTCCCTCCTGTCCGGAGCTTCACACGCGTGCGTGGAGCCTTCCTGGCGTCGCTAGCAGCGAGCCTCGCCGGCGTTGGGAGCTTCTGCGGTGGCTGCACCTCCCGTGGCGGCCAGCAAGGGCCCGAGCCCTCTCGCCACGCCACCCGGCGCCGCCCAAAGCCCCTTGGCTCTCCACGTGTCCCTGCCGTGCCAGCGCACACCCGTGGCACCGTCGCCGTGGCCTGGCAAGCACGGAACGTGCTCCCTGCCGCCGACGTGACGCGCCACCTCCGTTCCGTCGAGCTCACCCTCAGCACCAAGTCCCAGCCCGTTTAGCGCCTAAATGGGACCGGTGGACCTCAACGACGAAGCCCTAGCCCCTAATCCCCCTGCACATCCCCGGCACCGCCGTAATCACTCGCCGGAGATCCCCGTTCACGGCAACCGCCTCGGGCTGCCTATAAAAAGGGCCCCCGAGCTCACCCTCGTGCACGCCTCATCCCCACTCCTCACCAACACCACGCCAGGCCACTCGGAGGACCTTGAGGAGGTCTCCTCCCCCAACTCCGGCCGCCCCGATCCGCCTCGGCCGCCACCTCGATTCGCTCCGGTGAGGCCACCTCCGGCGCCCAAACCCCGTCCGTCACTCCCTCTAGCTACCAGGAGCCTAACCCCCTCCTCAATTTGATCTCTACAGCCCTCTCCGACGAGTCCCTCGACCACCCGAGCGGCCGTCCGCCGGAGCAAAGCTCGCCGTCGACGTGGTACTCGCCGGCGACCAACACCACCACCAATCGACGCAGAAGGATGCCCTGAGCACGGAGGTACCCTCCGATCCCCCTGCCTCGCCGTGGATCGCCACCGGCGACCACCGCGGCTCTCGGGCACCGGCGAGATCTGCCGCCCCGTTCATATTTTCAAACCTGACAAGCGGGGCCCGCTGTCAGCCTCTCTGTCCTTCCTAAACGAAGCGTTTTCTGAAAACGTCTTCTGCCAAATACGCTTCCCCTTTGGGATGGCGTAGTTTCTGCCGAAACGTTTTCTGTTTTTATAAGCTAGCCCCTGGAAACTTTCTGTTTCATTACAGATGAGTCCCTGGGCTAAAACCTTTATAGCTTTTAAGCAGAAAAGTATTTTTGATTGATTCTTTTTCTGTTCTCTTTAAAATTTTGTCTAGTTTTTTATCATATTTAATTGAAAAATATTTGGTATACTCTCTGTGCACTCCTTGGTATTTACGATAGCGCGTATATTTTCTTTATACCGTAGATACCGAAGGAGGTGACGGAGCCGCGAACTTCACCGAGCTAGGCTCCGACTACTCTGAACCAGGCAAGCATGTTTGAACTTTTGATATGATGAGTGTCTTGGCATGTGTTGCATTTAGTTAGTTTCATGGCATGTTGATAAGCATATCGATGAACGTTATTTCATGCGATAATGAGGTAAGTGAGTTCAATGATCCATAATTGGATGGATGTGAGTATGAATGGCCATGTGTTGGCATGAGGATGAGTGAGATGGCAATGTTGTAGCATGCCAGTCTCATGCCGGACTATGTGACTTCAGTGTCAAGCCGTGTCGGTCTAGTTCCTCTCATATTTCTTCCCTGTACTACCACATGTTTTCCACAAGGAATATGGTTTAGTAAGTTGCAAACCGCTTTTCTGGTACACACCAAAAGGAGAGGCCGTGATGATGGTTCCATGGCCCTGGATTAAAGCCAGTCATCCGGTCAGGGGGCATGGGTGTTTCCGGTTGGGACCGAGAGGGGGGCACCCCTTAGAGCGCGCGTATATAAATTTGATCCCATGCTATTCGAGATTGTGATCTCCCCGTCTCAAAAGTTTTTCTTGGACGATGTCTAGGGTGATTCCTAGCATCGAGAGGTAGGATGGGTGTGTACTGGTTAGCTGTGTTTTCTTCCGAAATACCCTAAACAGAACTAGTCCTTCGTGACTACGGAAATCCGTTGGCTGTGGGAATAATTTTGTACAAACTCTGCAGAGTCATATATCCCCTCCAAATCATCTATTCCATGTCCAAATTCGTGTTATCTTGTCCTAACAATGACAGTTTTGATGACAGAGACTCCGATGATTCGCATGAGTGCTAATTCTGGTTAAATGAATATTCCTGTGGATGGACTAACCCATTTATTCTCATGAATTAAATGTTTATTATGAGTATTATTTACTTATGAATCAAAGCCCTTTATGTGATGTCGCCCCGACGTCCGACTGTGGCATTTCTTTTAAAGCCCTTTCTGTGATGTCGCCCCGACGTCCGACTGTGGCATTTCTTTTAAAGCCCATTCTGTGATGTCGCCCCGACGTCCGACTGTGGCATTTCTTTTAAAGCCCTTTCTGTGATTTCGCCCCGACGTCCGACTGTGGCATTTCTTTTAAAGCCCTTTTCTGTGATGTCGCCCCGACGTCCGACTGTGGCATTTCTTTTAAAGCCCTTTTATGTGATGTCGCCCTGACGTCCGACTGTGGCATTCCTTTTAAAGCCCTTTATGTGGTGTCGCTACGACGCCCGACTGTGGCATCTTTTCCCTATATTTATTTGTTCACCTTTCGAGGCGTCGCTTCAGACACCCGATCGGTAATTATTCATGCTTTGTTGGGGTTTCAGGCGGACTACCGCCGTTTCCCTTTTACTTACCTTGTTTTGCAAATTTTGAATGTACATTGGTGAATTTATTCATGACGCATCCATGCATGCATTTGTTATATCTTACGTCCGAACTGTCTTGCGAGTACTTTCAAAGTACTCACTGGCTTGTTGATTTGGCCAGATGCTGACGAAGGCGATCTCATGGATGAAGAGTTTTATAGCGAGTCCGACACTTAGAGGAGTCCCAGTCAGTCTCGTGCGACCCTGGATTTGGTCACTGTTTTATATCCGCTTCCGCTACCAAATAAATTCATCGAGCCTCACCTCGACGCTCGATGAGATGATAGACTTAGATTCTTGTATTTCTCTCCCCGCTGTGTTTTTCCACCACCGCCCTATCCTCGAGTCAGTAGTATGTCTCCACACCACTGCGTCATGTCCGCCATTATGTATAATTATTGGCGTGCTTGTAATAATTTGGTTGAGCAACTGCAGTTCGACCATGTAATTTATTTTATGCTACTGGCTTATTGTATAAAGAAATTGTCTACCAGTGAGGAGAATTTCTCTCATACTGGACTCAAAAGACTGGTTTCTCAATAAATATTTTTATTGGAAAACCGGTCATGACAAGCTTGGTATCAGAGCCAGGCTGACTGTAGGAAGCCACTAGGTGCGATCGCTAATTAGTTATTAGCTTGATAGAGCTAATTTATATTTTTGCAATTGTAGTCATTTTCTGTCAGTCAGCATAAATTTATGATCTGACCCTGCAGAATTTTTGCCTACTTTTGTAGATGGCCGACAACAGCTGCGAGTCTCAGACCTTCGCCAACGTGCCCGATGGGTTCGTCAAGCTTCTTTCTTTCATCATTCAGGTCGCGATGGGGCCATCCGTGCGCCCAGTCTTCACACTCTGCCAGCACCGAGTCAACGACAGTCTGACCATGCACCAGGCCGCGGTGCAGTTCAAGGGAGGGCGTGGTGAGTTACGCCGCTACCGGTTCGTGGGAAGAGCCATGCCTGCGGAGAGGCATGCTATGTAGATGGCAGCCCGCGAGGCGATAGCTCGTCTCAGGGATGTCCTTCCCGTGATGAAGACTCGTCGTTACCGTTATCTTCCGTGCCATGTGCCTTACACCTGTCACTATGCATACTCCTGCCCCAGAGGAGAACGAGACGAGGCTTTTGAGATGCTCATTGAGTATCTCCGGGCCCTGGAGGCAGCCTTCGACAACCTGGTGGACGACTTCGTAGCTACCCGCATGGACTCAGTCCATGGCTGTGCTGCCAACAGGAGGGTGCTCCTACCCATCGCTCCGCCACTGACTTTGGTCTCGTCCTCAGCATCTTATACGCCTACTCGTTGCCTGGCTTCTACCGAAGAATTCAACCAAGTCATTGCACCCACTTCAGCGCACACTGCACCACCCTTCGCGCCCGCTCCTGTACGTGTTGCTCCGCCCCTGGCAACCGCTCCGTCCACTCTGCGCAACACTACACGTATGGAGCCCATTAGCGAGGAGGAAGTCGAGTCCCCAACCTTGCTACACCTCGCCCTCGGCAGGGCAAAGGAGGTCGTCAACATCTCTACCTGAGTACGCTTAGCTGCCGTGTATTGTACCGCTTTGTAAGATATGTACATAGGTTGTGAGAAGTAGCCTGTTTGCGCATCATGTAGGATCTGGAGTAGTGTACTAGCCTAAATAACATGTCAGGATTATGTACGCATATCCTGAGTGATGTATTGTATAATTACCGCCCGCGTGTAAGATATGTAACGAGCAGTCCTTCTCCGTGCGCAAGTCGATTTGTTTTCTTAAGTAAGCTGAGTTATTTAATTCAATTTGCCAGCTTTATGCATTTATGGTTTTGTTTTGCGACTCTTTCCGCTTTTCTTATGAGTTTTACAAAAATATATCCCCAGAGTGAAAAATTTCTCGTCCTTGGACACGTTCCATGCCAACTCCACCAGAGGAAAATTATGATACACAACCCAACAACGAGTTCACTCAGGGACAGTCAAGCCAACAGGGCAGTGAATCAGCACTTTCACAAATGTGCCGCCTTTATGAGCAGAGTCAGCAACAACATCGTGAGATGATGAACCAAGTCATCAACATGGGGAATCATCATGGACAGTATCAGCAGCATTCCAAGTTATCTGAACTACAGAAGACACGTCCTCAAACATTTTCTCACACTGACAAGCCTCTTGAAGCCGAGGACTGGCTTCGAGATATGGAGAGGAAATTAATTATTGCAAAATGTTCAGATCTCGAGAAAGTACTATATGCTCCACACTATCTCACAGGAGCAGCCGCATCGTGGTGGGAGAATTTTCTGCACATGCATCCCAACGAAAATGACATAACCTGGGATGATTTCAAGGAAGGTTTCCGTGGTGCACATATTCCTAAGAGTATTATGAAAATCAAGAAGAGAGAATTCGATGACCTCAAACAAAGGAACATGACAGTGTCAGATTACAACAGTCAATTTACCCTATTATCCCGCTACGCCAATGAGGAGCGTATGACTGAAATCAAGAAGATGGAGAAATTCCTTGACGGTCTGGCGCCCGCGCTTAAATGCCAACTGGTCGTGCACACTTTTCCTGATTTTAAAACACTGGTGGACAAAGCCATTACTCTGGAAAATGAGAGACGCAGTCTGGAAGATATCCGCAAGCGAAAAAGGGACCAGACTAATCACGCTCGCAATCACCGAAGCAAGACAGATTTACAAAAGGGTGGGACACACAAATTCACATCCAATGTCTCACGCCCAATCAAGAATTTTCATGCAAGGGACAAGGAATTCACCTATCGCCCTGGCGTTACTTGTTACGCTTGTGGAGAAGAAGGGCACTATGCCAAATAGTGCCCCAAGCCAAGGAGTTCAAGCCCAAAGCCGAACAACGGCGGCAATAATTCAGCGCCCAAGCGAAACAATTTCAATCCCAACAATAACCACAGGAAGGGTCATCTGAACCACGTAACCAAAGAGGAGGCACAAAATGCTCCGGATATCGTACTCGGTACGTTTCCTGTCAACACAATACCTGCAATGGTTTTGTTTGATTCTGGAGCTTCTCACTCTTTCATTTCGAAAAGTTTTGCTTTGCAAAAAAAAAATTTGATGCTTCCTTTGGAGAAATCCATAATCATCAAGTCCCCTGGGATTCAGCAAGTTTCTCAGAATCACTGTCAGAATGTGGTCATTGAGTTCGAAGGATTGGAGTTTCACGCAAATCTTATTGTATTGGAAAATAAAGGACTGAATGTCATCCTAGGGATGGATTGGCTAACCACCAATAAAGGTTTTATCGACTGTTTCAACAGGACCGTGATTCTCACACACCACCAACGGAAGACAATAAGAGTATCAGCCAAGGAAGGAAAAAGACCCCGGCAACCGAGATTAAATAAGGTGGACGTTTCTGAGCTAAACAAGGTTCCAGTAGTGTGTGAATTTCCAGATGTATTCCCTGAAGAGCTGCCAGGCATGCCACCAGACCGAGAAATAGAATTCCGCATTGAGCTAGCACCAGGAACCGCCCCCATATACAAGAAACCATACAGAATGGCACCATCCGAGTTGGTCGAGTTGAAGAAGCAAATAAAGGAATTACTGGAAAAAGGATACATTCGAGCCAGCTCCTCACCTTGGGGATCACCAATTTTATTTGCCAAAAAGAAGGATGGAACGCTGAGATTGTGTATTGACTATCGAGCACTTAACATGGTTACAGTCAAAAACAAATACCCGATGCCAAGGATAAACGATTTGTTTGATCAACTTGCTCAGGCCAAAGTATTCTCAAAAATTGACTTAAGGTCAGGATACCATCAATTGAAGGTACGAATGGAAGATATCCCCAAGACAGCCTTCACCTCCAGATATGGACTGTACGAGTTCACAGTGATGCCTTTTGGATTAACTAACGCCCCAGCATATTTTGTTCACCTCATGAACAAAGTATTTATGAAGTTTATGGACAAATTCGTCGTGGTATTCATCGACGATATTCTGGTATACTCCAAAACACCAGAAGAGCACGCAGAACATCTCAGGATTGTGCTAGGAGAGCTAAGAAAACACAAATTGTATGCCAAGTTCAGCAAGTGCGAATTTTGTCTAAGACAAGTAGGTTTTCTAGGCCACGTGCTGACTCAAGACGGTATTGCAGTGGACCCAGAGAAAGTCAAGGCCGTACTTGGCTGGAAATCACCAGCCAGCGTAACGGACATACGGAGTTTCTTGGGAATGGCAGGATATTACCGCAGATTTATTGAAGGATTTTCCACCATAGCCAAGTCTATGACACAGTTGCTCAAGAAAGATAAGAAGTTTGAGTGGACAGAAGCCTGCGAGAAAAGTTTCCAAGAGCTAAAGCGGAAGTTAACAACAACACCGGTATTAATTGTACCCGACATACACAAGAATTTTGAAGTATATTGTGACGCGTCCAGAAAGGGTCTCGGATGCGTGTTGATGCAAGAAGGCAAGGTTGTCGCCTACGCTTCAAGGCAACTTCGCAAGCATGAGGAAAATTATCCCACTCATGACTTAGAAATGGCAGCAGTTATTCATGCACTAAAGGAATGGAGGCATTTCTTACTTGGGAATCGATGTGAAATATATACGGATCACAAAAGTCTCAAATATATTTTCACGCAGCCAGAACTAAATTTACGGCAACGACGCTGGTTGGAATTGGTAAAGGATTATGATGTTGGGATCCATTACCATCCAGGGATCGCAAATGTAGTGGCCGATGCCCTGAGTCGGAACCCCAGCTCCGACGGAAACTATCTGCACAGCTTGAGGCCCGAATTCCATCAAGAATTTGCCAAGCTCAACTTGATAATGGTAGCAGAAGGCACCATATCAAACTTGGAAATACAACCCAACCTTGTGGAGAAAATTAAAGAAGCTCAGCCCGGTCACCCCAGCATTGAAGGAATTAAAAGGAAGTTGAATATGGGCAAGGCCTCGGAATTCGTCATAGATAATGAAGGAATATTATGGTACGGAGAAAGGCTATGCGTGCCAAACATAGAAGACCTTAAACAGCAAATTTTAGCTGAAGCACACACCACTCCATATTCGATCCACCCTGGAGGAACCAAAATGTATAAGGATATTCAGGAAAGATTTTGGTGGCACGGTATGAAGAGGGACATAGCCGCCTTCATTGCATGTTGCGACTCATGTCAACGCATAAAAGCTAAACATCAGAGACCAGCCAGACTACTGCAACCTAACAAAATACCTGAGTGGAAATGGGATGAAATAGGGATGGATTTTATTGTCGGACTACCTCGGTCACGACACGGGAATGATGCCATATGGATCATCACTGACAGCTTGACCAAAGTGGCACACTTTATTCCAGTGAAGACAACCTACACCACTCAGAGGCTTGCCAGGATTTATCTTTCCCGCATAGTTTGTCTGCACGGTGTCCCGAAGACTATAATATCCGACAGAGGCACTCAGTTCGTCTCAAGATTTTGGGAGCATTTACAACAGGCTCTGGGAACCCAACTAGCCTTCAGTACCGCATACCATCCACAGACTGATGGACAAACAGAACGCGTAAACCAGATTTTAGAAGACATGCTGAGAGCATGTGTCCTCACCTACGGAACCAGTTGGGAAGAAAGCCTACCATACGCCGAGTTCGCATACAACAATAGCTACCAGGACAGCCTACAAATGGCACCATTTGAGGCTTTATACGGGCGAAGATGTCGTACCCCGCTAAATTGGTCAGAGCCGGAGACAGCCGCATATTCGGGCCAGACATGCTCAGAGAAGCCGAGGAAAAGGTCAAGCTAATCAGAGACCGACTTAAAACTGCCCAAAGTCGACAAAAGAGTTATTATGATCAGAAACATCGTACGGTCAGCTTCGAACCCGGTGAGTTCGTATACCTGAGAGTATCCCCTATGAGAGGATTGCAACGATTCAAGATAAAAAGGGAAGTTAGCACTGAGATTCATTGGACCATTTTGCATAGTGGCACGAAGAGGCACTGTAGCCTACCAGCTAGACTTACCCAAGGAATTATCCGATGTCCACGACGTGTTCCATGTCTCGCAATTGAGGAAGTATGTATGCAACCCAGAGAAACAAGTATCCCATGAAATAATTGATGTGCAGCCAGACCTCACTTATCGAGAACGTCCCGTAAGAATATTAGAGGAATCTGAAAGGAGGACCCGACAGAAGACCATCAAGTTTTTCAAAGTCCAGTGGAGCAATCACACCAACAGTGAAGCAACTTGGGAAAGCGAGGATTTTCTTCGGACAGAGCATCCACACTTATTTAAGGATCAGCTGAAATCTCGGGGACGAGATTTTTCCTAAGGGGGTAGGTGTTGTGACACTCCAAAATTTTTATTTGGTTTTTTTTATCAAAAAACTTTGTGGTTTTTGAGGAGAGGCCTTTTAAAATTTTTCTTTTTCAGAAAAACCTTCCACTTAAAAACTTTCTTTGCTTTGGCAAGGATTTTATTTCTTTTCAAACTTTGGTGTTTGATCTTTTGGAACTTCTTCTCTGTAGGTTCTCTCTCAAATTTATTTTGGGAGTTTTAATTTGTTTTATTTTAAAATGAAGCTCTATGAAAATTTGGGGATTTTCATATCTTGGAACCACCCTTGACTTTGCATTGTGCCCATGTGGTAAAACCCATCCAAAACCTCCCCTACACCTTGTGATCAACCTAAGTTCTCTGTCCCAACTAATCCAAACAAGTTTTGAATTTTATTCTAATTATTTTCCCTCTCAAATCAATTCTGAAAATTATTTTGAGCCTAAATGATTTTCAAAGCAAGTACCATATTGCATTTGAGTTTTGACCTCAAACCAACTCTCCTGGATAGTCCTTTGTACCCACAACCCAGAACCATCTTGATCCACTCCTCCTCTTTTCAAAATTTTTAAAATTCAGTCTCTACAAGTTTGGACCAGATTTGCCAAATTTGATGAAATTCATATCTACACTTCCCCAAAAATTCCACCAAAATTCAGGCAGCCTACTTGAGCAATGAGAACCACTCCACCAAGTTTCAGCTCAAGGAAAAATCCCTAGATGCCAATTTCATTCTGTCGAACACCTTGCATGCACTGCTGCTGTTCAAAATTCAGAGAAGTTCAGTTTCAGTGTCGTTTGCGTTCGTCAGTTCCTCTCATGCGTAGACAGTGCACTTGGCACGTTCCTCGCAGCCTCTCCCTCCTGTCCGGAGCTTCACACGTGTGCATGGAGCCTTCCTGGCGTCGGTAGCAGCGAGCCTCGCCGGCGTTGGGAGCTTCTGCGGTGGCTGCACCTCCCGTGGCGGCCAGCAAGCGCCCGAGCCCTCTTGCCACGCCACCCGGCTCCGCCCAAAGCCCCTTGGCTATCCGCGTGTCCCCGCCGTGCCAGCGCACGCCCGTGGCACCGTCGCCGTGGCCCGGCAAGCACGGAACGTGCTCCCTGCCGCCGACGTGCCGTGCCACCTCCGTTCCGTCGAGCTCACCCTCAGCACCAAGTCCCAGCCCGTTTAGCGCCTAAATGGGACCGGTGGACCTCAACGACGAATCCCTAGCCCCTAATCCCCCTGCACATCCCCGGCACCGCCGTAATCACTCGCCGGAGATCCCCGTTCACGGCAACCGCCTCGGGCTGCCTATAAAAAGGGCCCCCGAGCTCACCCTCGTGCACGCCTCATCCCCACTCCTCACCAACACCACGCCAGGCCACTCAGAGGACCTCGAGGAGGTCTCCTCCCCCAACTCCGGCCGCCCCGATCCGCCTCGGCCGCCACCTCGATTCGCTCCGGTGAGGCCACCTCCGGCGCCCAAACCCCGTCTGTCACTCCCTCTAGCTACCAGGAGCCTAACCCCCTCCTCAATTTGATCTCTGCAGCCCTCTCCGACGAGTCCCTCGACCACCCGAGCCGCCGTCCGTCGGAGCAAAGCTCGCCGTCGACGTGCTACTCGCCGGTGACCAACACCACCACCAATCGACGCGGAAGGATGCCCTGAGCACGGAGGTACCCTCAGATCCCCCTGCCTCGCCGTGGATCGCCGCCGGCGACCACCGCGGCTCTCGGGCACCGGTGAGATCTGCCGCCCCGTTCATATTTTCAAACCTGACAAGTGGGGCCCGCTGTCAGCCTCTCTGTCCTTCCTAAATGAAGCGTTTTCTGAAAACGTCTTCTGCCAAATACGCTTCCCCTTTGGGATGGCGTAGTTTCTGCCGAAACGTTTTCTATTTTTATAAGCTAGCCCCTGGAAACTTTCTGTTTCATTACAGATGAGTCCCTGGGCTAAAACCTTTATAACTTTTAAGCAAAAAAGTATTTTTGATTGATTCTTTTTCTGTTCTCTTTAAAATTTTGTTTAGTTTTTTATCATATTTATTTGAAAATTATTTGGTATACTCTTTGTGCACTCGTTGGTATTTACGATAGCGCGTATATTTTCTTTATACTGTAGATACTGAAGGAGGTGACGGAGCCGCGAACTTCACCGAGCTAGGCTCCGACTACTTTGAACCAGGCAAGCATGTTTGAACTTTGGATATGATGAGTGTCTTGGCATGTGTTGCATTTAGTTAGTTTCATGGCATGTTGATAAGCATATCGATGAACGTTATTTCATGCGATAATGAGGTAAGTGAGTTCGATGATCCATAAGTGGATGGATGTGAGTATGAATGGCCATGTGTTGGCATGAGGATGAGTGAGATGGCAATGTTGTAGCATGCCAGTCTCATGCCGGACTATGTGACTTCAGTATCAAACCGTGTCGGTCCAGTTCCTCTCATATTTCTTCCCTGTACTACCACATGTTTTCCGCAAGGAATATGGTTTAGTAAGTTGCAAACCGCTTTTCTGGTACACACCAAAAGGAGAGGCCGTGATGATGGTTCCATGGCCCTGGATTAAAGCCAGTCATCCGGTCAGGGGGCATGGGTGTTTCCGGTTGGGACCGAGAGGGGGCACCCCTTAGAGCGCGCGTATATAAATTTGATCCCATGCTATTCGAGATTGTGATCTCCCCGTCTCAAAAGTTTTTCTTGGACGATGTCTAGGGTGATTCCTAGCATCGAGAGGTAGGATGGGTGTGTACTGGCTAGCTGTGTTTTCTTCCGAAATACCGTAAACGGAACTAGTCCTTCGTGACTACGGAACTCCGTTGGCTGTGGGAATAATTTTGTACAAACTCTGCAGAGTCATATATCCCCTCCAAATCATCTATTGCATGTCCAAATTCGTGTTATCTTGTCCTAACAATGACAGTTTTGATGACAGAGACTCCGGTGATTCGCATGAGTGCTAATTCCGGTTAAATGAATATTCCTGTGGATGGACTAACCCATTTATTCTCATGAATTAAATGTTTATTATGAGTATTATTTACTTATGAATCAAAGCCCTTTCTGTGATGTCGCCCCGACGTCCGACTGTGGCATTTCTTTTAAAGCCCTTTCTGTGATGTCGCCCCGACGTCCGACTGTGGCATTTCTTTTAAAGCCCTTTCTGTGATGTCGCCCCGAC